>NC_056750.1:566280234-566328855 GCF_019279795.1 Protopterus annectens | reverse complement strand
CCAGATATATGGAGAATACATGAGATTCTTGTCACATGCAAATTTCGTGTAATCACGGCTGCACATGTAAAAACCACACTGTCCAAAGCCAAGAAGACAGCATCCATGGGACCCGACAACATCCAAGGCTGCATTCTCCATGAACTACAGAACCATCTGGCATCTCACCTAAGTACCATGTTCAATCATAGCCGCATCTCAGGCTTTCTGCCCACTGAATGGTGCACAGTGATTATTATCCCACTCCACAAAGGGGGAGCCACCACAGACCCCAGGAACTATTGCCCCATTAGCCTGACGAGCCTGGTCTGCAAGGCTATGGAATGTATCATCATGGAACTGATAAACAATTACATTTGTAAACTCCAAACTCTGGACCCCACCCATTTCGGGTTTGTAAAAGGCAGATCATGTCTCCTAAACCTGATAGACTTCCTTGAAGCAGTCACCAAAGCCGTAGATGAGGGTAAGGTGGTTCACACCGCCTATCCAGATCTTGCCAGTGCTTTCGACACCATCCCCCACTCTGGAATTATAGATAAACTCACTAAACTAGGTATAAGTCCCTATGTCACAAGATGGGTTGCCAACTGGGTCACTGACAGAACCCACATTGTGAAAGTAGCAGACTCCAAATCAGACTTCAAACCAGTGACAACTGGAGTACCACAGGGTTCAGGCCTGCGTCCTCTCCTGTTTGGTATCTACTTCTCTGAAGTACAGGCTAACATAGAAGGTCTTTGTGGTTAATGAAGTTTGCAGATGACTGCAAACAAGGAGCCATAATCGTAACTCCTAACGATGTGGGCATCCTACAAAAGGGCCTCACTGAGACAGATGCCTGGTGTCAGAGCCATGGCCTCAAGCTCAGTGCCAAAAAGTGCATTGTCATCCCTTTTGGTAAATACTCTGTACCCATGAACTGCCACATAAGCGGTAGTCTACATAACGCTAAAAGTGTGATAAGAGACCTTGGGAGACAGGTGGATAGTAGTCTCCCCATTGATAATCACATCGCCACAGTAGTCAGAAAATTGTTCTACGTGGCACACCTTCAGAAAAGGTTTCTCATCCAGGAAAAGAGGTCTTTGTTCCCCTCTACTATTCACTCATGAGATCCATTACAGAATACAGCACCCCTTTTAGTATATACCCCACAAGACGTCTACAACAACTGGAAAGGCCGCAGAAATACCTCACGAAGAAGATTATCGGCCTCAAACAGATGCGCTACGCATACAGTCTCAAAAAACTCCAGCTTTACTCAGTCGCAAATTGCCTATTCAGAGACTATCTCTGGCTAACATACAAAGCTATGTCAAACCCAGAGCTGTTGGACATGCCCCACTTAAAGAAATTCCAATCTCTCCGAGCTACACGCTCTAGGGACCTAAACCTTGTCACCACAATAAACTGAACATGCTGGATGGATAGATTCCTGTCCCAGAGACTTCCCGTACTCTGGAACAATTTACCTGTCTATAGCAAACAAAACTCCTCAGCACTCTTCACGAAAATTCTTGATGACTGGATGGGAGATAGGAAATTCACCTCTGGGATCACTTCTGTGGCTCTGCTCGTCAGGGGCACAGAAAAATTAATTTTCTTGGGTGGCGAAAGCCAGGGAACCTTTTTGGCTAGGCTTATATAGGCCCTCGGGCCAGTGGCCTAGTACCTACCTATGTATTACGCAACCAGTTCTTGCCAGAAATTCCTGCATCTCCTTCAGTGTTGCTGTTGTTCTTTTGGCAGCCTCCCTGAACAGTTTTTGTCTTGCCTTTTTATCAATTTTGGATGGACGTCCAGTTCTTTGCAACGTCACTGTTGTCCCATATTTTTCCACTTTTTGATGACTGTGTTCTATGGTATATCCAATGCTGTGGAAATTTGTTTGTACCCTTCTCCTAATACCTTTCAACATTGAGATCCCTTTGATGCTTTGTAAGTTCTCTGTGAACCATGGCTTTTGCTGTAGCAGCCAACTTAGTACATGTCAGGAAAATCGTACTGGGATAGCTGAACTTTATTTGGGGTTAATCACAATCTCTTTAATTGATGGCAGGTGTATATCCAAGAAGACTGAATGCTGTAATTAAATCAGAAGGTGCTTCAACAAAGTATTAGTTTAAGGGTGTGCACTCTTATGCGACCAGGTTATTGTATGTTTTTTATTTTTTATATTTTTCCTCTGAGAGATTTGTTTGTTTTTCAGTTGAATTCAACAGGTTATAGGTCACATTAAAAGTGGGAAAAGATTTGAAATTATATTTTGTGGTCTCATTTTTTTTATATCATAAGTACCTGGCATTTTAACAGTGGTGTGTACACCTTTTATATCCAGGATGTGTGTGTATGTATATATATATATATATATATATATATATATATATGTGTGTGTGTGTATATATATATATATATATATATATATATATATATATATATATATATATATATATATATACATATACATATACATATATATATATATATATATATATATAGGTATATATGTATATAGGTATATATAGGTATATATATATATATATATATATATATATATATATATATATATATATATTTACATATTTTTTAATGTTTTTATGTATTGGAGGTTTTAGGAGTGTTTAATTATTTATTTGTAATTGGGTAATGTGTGACCATGGTTGTAGGTTGGCTATTTGTATATAAGGAGTGTAGTTGAGTCATTTTGTATAAACATTGGGAAAGAGATATTGTCTCGAAAGCTTTGTTGTTTTATGTGCTTATATTAAACGTGGCTTTGGACTTTGGACTCTTCGTTTGTTTCCTATTTACTTTCTATTTTTTACCATTTAGAGTCCTTTAGCTGCCAGAGAAGTTTTTCGCTTCTTGTGTGTAAATATATACAACATGCAAACAAACACGTCAGAGGGTTATTTATATATAGGTAGGTTTAGATGGATGTTTGTTTACACTTTGGGTTAGTGCTGCTAGGCTAATGGCCTCTCTTCAGTTTATACCTGAGATTGTTTGCATTCTGACTAGGGGAATTTGACCAGGGCAGTGTGGAAATCTGCCAGTCTTTTTGATAAGTGCCATGGAAGCTTTTTCAACCATATGTTCTGCCGCTGGTTTGGAGAGCTGAACATTTAGGTCCTCACCCAGATGACTTCAAAACTAGGAATGCAGCTTCAGTATTGGAAAACTAATCCAAGCACCTGGAATGTGAGTAAAACCCAGTGTTCTTGCATCTAAGACAGGCATCCTACCAGCTGATTATAGATGATGTACAGGTTTATATGTAGTTATTTAACTTTGGCACCTTGTGAAGTGTTGCAGATGGATCTGATAGTGATGGAACTGAAGAAGTAATGCATTTTTTGTTTTTCTTCACGTTCTTGGAAAATGTTCACTTGCAGCCATTTTATATGTATTTTTCTTCCTGTTTAACTTGAGCTTTGTGTTAGATTTTTCTTCATCATTGCTGTCTTGGTAGCTGTATTGACTTCTGAAAAAGAAGTGCACAAGGAGGGGGGGTGCTCATTGTGAGGACTTGTTCACTGATACCTTTGGAAATTTGGCAGTTTAAACCCTCCATATATATATATATATATATATATATATATATATATATATATATATATATATATATACAGTTTTGGTAGTTCTCTACCAAGGTTATTTAATATTAAGTAATCTTTTGCAGCAAGCAAGAGAAATGGTCGCAGAAATCATTCGAGAAAAAGAACAGATAGATTTCCGAAGTGGGCGTAATGATTTTGGCAGAGTTGCTGGAAGCTCCATTGAGGTATGTTTTCATAAGTATTGGTTTACTAAATGAGATCTTGTTTTTTTGCATGTTAGAAGTGAGTTCATGCTTAGTGTTGCAGATGTTGAAATAACTATCAGTTAACTATTTTCAGCCACAATGTGGTTTACAACTGCAAAGGTAAATGTAGTGCATATTACGTTTTGTTAGAATAGCCAGTTAGCATGTTCAAGTTTTGTGAGAAAACTGGGGTACCTTGAGAAAATGCATTCAGTCATGGAGTGATCATGCAAGCTCCTCATTGACTATGACCAAAAAGTCATCATTGAACATCTGGCTTTATCACTCTGCCTCACTGTTGCCTATAAAAGAAAAACATTTGTTTTATATGGGGTTCATTGTAGTCAGTGTTGCTGTACTAACTCAGAAGCCCATGGCTGGTCCAAGTCTTTTTTTTTTTTTTTGTCCCCCAGCCACTGGGTGCCCTTGACATCAGGCTTCATGGTAATGGTGAATTAAAGGGTCATTGGCCGGCACCATCTTCAATTTTCTCTTGCTGTGTCAGTCTGATTCACAAGAATGTGTCTCATCAGTTCATTGGTTAGCTTGATACCAGCAGATTCAGCTAAGTACCCCATTAGGGAATTGCTTTTTTCTCTGGTTGTATTTAGCTGTTTTAGTGGTTAAAAAAGTCAGTAACTGTCTAACATATGGGAAACAGATCCCTAGGAAAGACTTCCATTCCCATTTTTTACCCCGTTTATGATCTGAGCACGACATGCCAAACTGCTTATTTTGTGGTAACTTTAAAGATAAAACCATTAAAGCTAATGCTGAATCTTTTTTGCTACTTGGGTAGTATTGTGCCTTCCATGGCATCTGCCTATTCCCAGACTGTCATCCCAAAGAAGAGTAGAGATTAAAGCTTGATGAAGAAAATGTTCGAGGCTGATGGCATCTCCTTGTCTGACTTCGTATCATGGCTCGAAAGTGCCGGCAAAGTTGCGAGGTACCTTTGCAGCCCTGTTGTCTGATGTCTTAGTCTTGAGTCCTCTGACGCATCCCCTCTAAAGTCTGCCATGACTGTGAAGCAGTCCAACTCCTTTGAGCCCACACCAGACTGACATTGGTGGAGTCCGAACCTGTTTAGGGTACTAAAGGCTGAGGGTGAGAATGACATTCCGTTGGTTGTATGGAAGAGAATACCTGGAATGCAGCAGAGGTTGTGGCTACCCACCAGCAGCCTTGTGCCTTGTCATCCTCCCTCAAGCCCAGAACACCCAACTCTAAGTGGCAGGTTGCTAGACTTGCCCTAGCCTACTCTGTCCAGATCTCCTTCCACCGTCTCTCCCCAGAGTCTAGTCAGTCTGCCACAAGACCTCATGGATTTCATAAAGTTTAAGCAACCCACCCTGGAAAAGGAAGCTGTCCCGGGAACCTCCCTTAGGAAAAGCAGTCAAAACACTGATTCCTTAAAGCCAGAAGCTGAGGATGAACTTGCCTATTCATAGTGCCTCCCTTCACAGCACTGTTAATTCTGACTCAGAAGACATCTTGTCCTGAGCATCTCCTCCTGAGGACTTCTGTTTTGAAGATACTTTGTGTAGAATGAAGGAGTCCTTCAATTGGGAGTCTGAAGACTTTTCCCAGACTCAAGCCAATTATAAAAGACCCCTGAGTTTGTCTGCGCCTAGATCCTTGGGTAAATCTCCAGCCAGTGAAGTCTTAGATGATGTGTTTGGTGACGTGTCACTGCAACCTGATTCCCTATTCAAAAGTCTGTTTCTGTAGAGTGCTAGAGTCCCACAAGCACCTCTATAAGAACCTGGTAATGGATCAACTGTGCTGTCTGTGGACTTCACCAAGGGGTCACCTTGGCTTGTTTCCAAGAAAGCTTTGCCAATTGATAGGGAAAGTAGACACTCGGACTGGTTGCCTAAAAGATCTACATTTCTACCACTCTGTCACATGAGATCTCTGAACTGCCAATTTCACATGCTGAAATACCTTGAGTCTGGACAGGCAGAAATTAATGCTGAGGAAGAGGAGATAAAAAACAAGAGACTTCAGAAGGACATCCAGGGCTTGTGCAGTGTAGGCCTGTAGGTGCCCAGATATTCATTAAAATGTGGTTGTGATGCTTTGGGCGAGTCATGCATGTGAGCTGCTTAGGAGTTTTTCACATGGATGCATGCGTGGCTGATGACACTACCCCTTTCAGACCATGTCAAAGCAGAACTCCTTTATGTCCCCATGACGAGGAGTTTCTGTATGGGTCCCCAGCCAAGAAAGAGTTGGAAGAGACTGGATCAGACAGTGAAACAAATTACCAGTAAAAGAACACTATCTTTCACCTCCTTCTAGATGTAACAGAAAGTACCCTAGCAAACTCTGGTCCTTTCCCCAAAAACAGCAAAAAGCAAACCCCCCCCCCCCACCAGTGTGGGGAAGATGCTTAGATATCTGAGAAAGTGACAGATAAACCAACACTGCATACCTTTAGAGTGGGGGTGGTTCCGATCACTGTCCCAGGGGGAGCAGCCTGTGACTGTTAAGTACCTCCTTAAATCCTAAATCCACTCCAACCCGAAACTTCCCTACCTATCTGAGTGGAAGGCTTTATCTTTATTCAGGTTTTGGGATCGGATTGTTTAAGACCACTGGTTTCTACAGCTCATAATAAAAGGTTACTTCCTACAGTTTTGAAAAACTTCACCTTTCCTAAGCATCAGCTTTCCTTCAAAACAAAGAAATCTGATTCCACCGCTCAGAGACACTTATACACCAGGGGATCTATTCATCCTGTTCCTGTAGAAGAGTCCAGTGTATGGTTCTACTTGCACCTCCTCTTATTACCAAGAAGAGGATGGATGTGGAGACCCATGTTGGCCATGTTAAGACTCAGAAGTGTTTGTGGTACCCAAATTCAAAATGTTAACCCTACATAAAACTCCCTACCTCTTCAGTTTTCAAGGGGCTTGGGCGGTGACCCTAGATCTGAAGTATGCCTACCTACATGTCTTTCAGGAAACATTTCCAGGCAGAGAGATCCCATTATCAGTTTTTGTATCTTACCTTTGGCTTATCTACTGCACCCACAGTATTTACCAAATGTCTGGCATTAGTAATTGCTTTTTGCTGAACCAAGGGGGGTTCACATCTACCCATATTAAATGATTTCCTGATTCAGGCACCATCACTAGCAGAACATCTGTCAGCCATGCAAATCACTGTGGATTGCTTTCAGAAGGTTGGCTTTACCCTGAATGTCCAAAAGTCAATGCTGACACCCAATACTAGGGTTGCCTTCCTAGTGGAAGACCTAGATTCTTTCTAACAGATGGCCTTTTGCCAGAAGAAATTATCTTTCCTGTCTGAATACCTCCTGAATCTGTGCAGCCAGCTGGCCATAACAGCAAGGGAATTTGAGGATGTTGAGGTACGTGACTTCATGTATACCCAAAGGTTCCCCTGACAAAATTGCGCTTGAAACTGCAGTGGTTCCTAAAGAACTCCTGGCCTCAAAACCAGCAGTACTTAGAAACACCTATACTTTTACCATGCCTGTAAAAAGATTCTGTTATAGGAGTAGAGTTTTCCAAACAATAACTGGAGCCTCCTTTCAGCTTCCAGAAGTAGGCCAGAACTTAACCACAGACACAGACTTGGACCTGGCTTTTTGGGGGATGCATCTAGGAGAATTCATAGTGGAAGGGACTAATGGGACAGGCAACACCCAGTCCAGCACATCAGCACAAAAGAAGTGATGGCAATAATTCTGAACTTGAAAACATTCAAAGAAAAAAATGGTCCTAGGAGCACTAAAGATACTGACAGAGACAACACTACTGTGATGTGGTTTATCATTAAGTTGTGTGTGTGTATGTCTGTCTAGCAACAGGACTTGGGCAAGTTGCTCAACCATATGTGGCTGTTGCAGCATTATACGTCCAGGATCAGGACAACCTGTTGGCAATCAAGAAAAGGCAAAATCAAGTTAAAGCTAAACAGTTTTATTGAGCAGAATGTGTAGTATGGCATGGGAAGAACCTGCTGGCACACAGCCTGAGCTGATCCCTCCTAGACCAAAGTAAATGGATAAAGAGAAGTATTGTTGGACCTAACGTACAAATGAACTGTGCTAGAGATGGACCGTTTTGCTTTCTAAGATAGCAGGCATATAAGAAAGATCTGTTCAAGGACACCCCAGAGAAGGGGCATGGAGAATTAAACACATCCTCCTTCAACTTGACAGATTTTTTCCTTCATGCCAGCCCTACAATACCACTTATTCCCATGGTAGTGCAGAAAGAGAGAACGGACAGACCAAAGATGATACTGATTGCTCCTTGCTGACCTAGACAATACTGGTTCTCCCTCCTCCTCATCTGGACCTCCTAACAAAGAGCAAGAGGTCTGTCATCCATCCCAACTTGAGGACACCTAACATGATAGCTTGGATGACTATCTATTGAACCCATCCAAGTGCACTGTTTTTTCAGATGATGTGCAAGCAATTTTAAAGGAGGCTAGTAAACTTAGTACCAGCAAGTCCTATGTAGCAAAATAGTTTTCTTTTTGGTGCAAGCTAAAAGGTATTCTACCCACCAAAACAAGGCTAGAACTGGTATGAGAGTGCCTTTCCTTCATGTGCAAAGGAGAACCGTTTCACTATAATATATAAGTGCATGCTTCAGCTATATCTGGCTGCCTACCCACATCCTTGCTTGCTTGTACTCATCCTTGCATGAGGCCATTTCTGAAAGAATTGTACAATTAGCCACCCCCCCCCCCAAGCGAGAGCCTGTTAACCTCGTAAGACCTAAATTACATGTTGGAAAAAACAACACTGCCACCATTTTAGCCTCAACTCATTAAAGTGTATATCCGAGCTGTGACCCATTATGTGCAAGGATCCATTTCTCTTTTATCCTTGGGACAGAGTAACCTTGAGAATAAACCATTCATTTATGCCCAAAGTGGTATAAGAAGTCTCCTTGAAACAGGCTGTTCATTTTCCCATGTTCTTTCCCAGTCCCCAGATCAAAGAGAATTCTTCAGTCTTTGGAAGAGGATAGACGGCTAAGGTTCTACTTTCAGAAGATGAAATTCCCAAACATATCTGACCAACTTTTGCCGACTGTGCAGAAGGTAAATAGGTGAAAGCAGTGGGGAAGCAGACAGTCTCCTAATGGATAGCCAGCTGTATTACCTTTTGTTACTCATCTCACAGAAACCAAATCCTTGGCAAAGTCACCTCTCATCCCACAAGGGCAAAGGCTGCTACCCCTCCATTCCTGAAAGGGACACCAATCCGTCCATCCTAGAAACAGCAACTTGGTTTTCTGTACACACGTCCAGCAAACACTACCACCTTGGTTCCATTTAGAGCCAGAATGAGGTTGGTCTCTCCTATCCTGCCAAGCCTCATATTCTTGGAGCAGAGCCACCTAGAAAGCATAACTTTGGAAGCTGTCCTAAAGCTTAGTACTGCAACATTGATTACAGTGAACACGTTATAGTTGTGTAGATAACTTGCCATAACTGTAGATGTCCAAGTAAGATCAGTGTTGCAGTACCTCTCCTTGCTTCCTACCGCTCTTCTAACCCTGTGATTGGGGTGGGTACCCTACCTGTCACCTCCACCCTACACACCTTGATTCAGCCTACAAAGTGTCACTTGCTGTCAGTGGAGAAAATTGTGCTGTGCCAGAGGGAGTATTGCACTTTGATACTGTGTACAAAAAGACCTGAAATGGTACTGACCAATGACCCTTTATACTTCTGAGATCAGATGTCAAGAGCATCTGCCAGCTGGGAGTGGAGAAAGACACTGGTGTTCAGTTCAGCCTTGGGCTTCTGCACATCAGGAAGGGCCAAGACATAGTATTTCAACATTGATCTATTCAAACATATGTTATCTACATATCTATAATTTTTGGTTACTATTATTTGCTCCTTTTTTATCAATTTTACTGTGCATTTGGATGTAAATGTGTACTCTTATTCCTTGAGTGAAGTTGCTGCAGAGTAAAAACATGAGAATTTTTAAATTTGTTTTATTACATCACAAAACAGTCATACGGCACAGTCCTTGTGAATAGTGCAGTTATAGACCAGACACTAATTGCTGGTAAGCACACACTTTTTAAGTAGAATAGAATAATTTTGTTTCAGCCAAATGCTGGCCAAAATTGAAGAATTTGGCAACCACAAAAGTATGAGAAGGTGAGTTCAGCTTTATTGGGTCCTGCTGTTTAGAACTGTGTACCCAGCAGCAAAATAAAGGAGGCTTATATCAAAAGCTGTGTTTTCTTTTCCATCATAATTCATTTCTTGCTTCCACCGACAAGAGTTTGGATGAATTTTTCTTTTCTGTTTCAGTGCTTCCAGTTAGTATGAGCATGCTTTGGGCAGTAACTTCCCCCACCCTATATGCACTATATGTAAATCATAACATCACTGTATTTTGTTTTGTTTCACAAACGTGTATTCCTGTTAAACCATTGTCATCCTGCCTGCACTCAAGGTATCTTCTTCTGCCTCACTGTTCATCCCTTTCCTAAAAATGTGCGACGAGGCTGGCCCTGTGATTTGTAGCACACAAACTGAACTTGTGCAAAAGAACAGGAGCAGCCTAACCTTTCCCTCTAGTGTGATTTTGACAGTATATGGAAGAGTGAAACAAGACATTGCACCATTGTGTAAAACAGCATTTCACACAAGTACACAGGTGGCAACATTTTTGAACCTTGTACATTGCTGATAATTTACATACCATTATTTCAGTAAGAAGTGCAGTTTTGTTCAGCCACAATCAGTGAAACGTTTGTTGCATTTAGTGCTTCTAGTGATTGATGTTGCTTTGTGTATTGCACATTAATCAGGGAATGAGTTTTAAGGAGTGAGTTTTTGTTTGTTTTCCCACTCTTTGATTACATATGCGGGGTACAGGGAGCCTGTGCCTGGTGGAGTACGGGCCTCCTTAAAAGGAAGGTGTAAATTAACTAAAGAATACTCCCAGTGCAGCCTGGGGTGAAAAACTGGAACCCAGCCCGGTGGTTCCAGTGGAACTGGCATACCCCAATTGCACAAGTGGCTTCTTGCATTGTCTCAGGTCTGGGTAGTATGATCCGTTGCTTATCTGGATCCGTTGTCCTCCTGTAAGAGCCTCCCCCTTTTTTTTTGTAGCTAGAGGTGGGGCAGCAAAACCTGGTAGGGTTGGGGCAGGTGGTAGCAGAACTGATCTCAGTGGTGAGCCTTTCAGTGGGCAGGAAACACCTGCTAGTCCAGACATAAAATAAAATCAGCCCTTGAATCAGACACCCTTAGATGCGTCAGACCAGCCCAGACAAAGAGCAGTTCTTAAAAGGATACCCAAGATGAGTCCGATTAGACAAGGCTCAGTCCAGTAAGATACCAGAAAACAGTGGCAGAGGTAACTAAAACACAAAACGTAGCAGAGGTAAATAAACCCAAAACGTAGGAAGAAAAACTAAAAGGAAAAATAAAGCGGACAAAATCTCTCTACAAATCCTTGGATGAAATTTATTCTTGCCAGCCGAAGCATTGCTCCAGTGAATGAGAAGAACCCAGCAACAGCATGTACATTTATACAGCAAAGGGGGGTGATCTGTCAGGGAACAATCAAGATGGGGGAGCGTGCCCTTTATTAGGATTGGTTGTGCCCTGCTGACATTGCCTCCAGACATTGTGGGTGGTATCAACTGTTATAGTATCTCAAAAGTAACCAGTGCAATATGGCATTGTGTTCAATTGTACAACTCAATTCACTAGCAATAGAGTAATGTTCAAAAGTACTGTAAAAAAGAAATGTTCACACAAAATGCTTAAAAAAAATGCTTAAAAAGTCCGCAGTCACTATATCGCCTGGTGCGCTCCGTAGTTAAGTGCTGGTGGAGGGTTAAGCATAGGTTCTTAACTGAGTGAAGAGAGTACGGGTGGGCTGTGAGTGTAGACTTCGAGGGTGGTGGCTAAAGGGTTTGACAAACTGGAAGGTAAGCAGCGCTTTTCGAAGGAATCTTCATCAGGGTGGCAAAAAAACTAATCTAGAGAGTGGGGGGTTGGTGACTAGGGTGTTTGGGAACAGGAAGACCTAACTGCCCATATACCTAATCAAATCGAGGAATATATAAACTCTACTAAAGGCAAACTTAAACAATACTAAAGGCAATCGTAAACCTAACGAACAGTAAACAGAGGGGAAAATAGTACAGGAAACCCTTGTCTCCACGTGTGACGAATCCTGCTGAAGTGCATGGAGGCTAGGGCTAAAGCAAACCATAGGAAAAGATGGACGGAAAACTAAAAGAATGGTGGGGAAGGGGGAAATAGCCAGGGGAAAAAGACACCAAATGAAAGAAAGGTGGTTCCTGCCCACCAAAAGGCTCACCACTGAGATCAGTTCTGCTACCACCTGCCCCAACCCTACCAGGTTTCGCTGCCCCATCTCTAGCTGCAAAAAAGGGGGGCTCTTACAGAAGGACACCGAATCCATATAGGCAGCAGCCCACACTTCCCAGACCAGAGACAATGCAAGAAGCCACCGGTGTATTCGGGACACTGGTTCCACTGGAACCACTTGACTGGGTTCCAGTTTTTCACCCCAGGCTGCACTCTTGGAGTATTCTTTAGCTACTCTTTGATTACATGAAAAATTATATGCATTTACATTTTGTAGACTAACGTGATGTCCTTCTATTCCTGTGTTGCAGTATTCTGTACATATGGGTTTTCTCCTCTTGCTACCCGAGCATCCGGCCAGTATACAAAAGATTTAAGTCACTCTATGGTGCGTGGGATGTCTGATGTGGCTAACAGTGCTTGGGCCATAAAAGTGACATCTGCATGCACCAGCCCTCAGAACCTCTTGGCCACCGGTCGAATGTTAGGTGTTCCTGCCTTCAAGGCCATCAGATTCTAGAGAAATCAGACAAGTGCCCTATTGGGGAACCTTTTCAGAAATTGTTAGTTTATAATACTTGTTCATGTCATCCAGAAAGGGCATGTGTAAGTGCGCCCGTCAGATACCTCACAAGGATTCCCACGATCAGTGCTTGTTTTGTTTAGGTAGGTCGCATGCCTACAAGGCCTGCACCATCTGCCTGGCATTTGTGCCCAAAACTCTCCATAGCCGACTCAACGCATTTAACTTATATTTAGAAAACCATCGTCTGAAGCAATTAGCATTGGGTATGGAGGGTTCTGCTGGCTTGCCTATCGACGCCTAAAAAGAAGGTCAAGATTTTCAGGCTTACAATTCCCACTGCACCTCCTTCGTCCGACCCTCAGCCTGGTTGAAGGCTTGGGCTCTGCACTTCGGATACAGCGGGTACCTATACTGAAGCCGCACAGTCCTGCGTGTAGGGCACGTGCACAGAGGCTTTTCTGATATCTGTTTCCGATGCCAAGGGGAAACCTGCATTTTCTGTAGGACTGTTGGGCTCCTCAGTTTCCATGCAGGCGTCTGTCTCTAGGTCTTCTACGGGTCAGATGCCCGCTAGGCCATCTCTCAAAAGGAAGGAAAAAAGAAAGCCTGTGTATCCTGCTCCTTAAAGTACTCTGGATTGACAGGCTTTTAGCCTGTTTAATGCCTTTATGTACTTGTGGCGTACCACTGCAGGGACATCCACAATTCCTCCTCCAATCCTGAGCCTCAGGCATCAGATCCCTCTCAGAGGGAAGAGGAAGAATACTCTGATTCTTCTTCTGAAGAATCCCTTTCATATGCCTCCCAGCTGCCATCTCCCTGGGATATGGTTCCCCAGAGGAAGAATCTGTTGATCCTGACTCCCCAGCAGAGGATCTAACCTTTGGGGAAACAATTGCCAAAATGAAGGAACACTTTGTGGGAATTATCTGAAATGACAGAGGTACAAAAAAGGTATTGTGACCTCATTCAGATGGATTCCCCAACTCCTTCTGCTGTTCCTATTCTTCCTGCTTTTCTGGATGCCTTCTCAACACCATCCCCGAACCTGGACTCTCAGCCCCCTGGACTACGCAGGCCTGATAGGTTTTATAAAATCCTTGAGACTGCAAAATTCCTTGTGCCGTGCTGCAGACCCTGCCACAATTTCCATTTCAACTGACAAGGCTTCTAAACTACTGCCTTCTACCACCATGCTCTCTGCTGACAAGGACAGCAAAACCACGGATCGTTTGGGTAAGAAAATCTATACTTATGCTACTCTGGCTTTCAGAGCAACTAATGATCAGACACACATGGCTAAATATGTCTGATCCCTTTTGGAGTAGATTTCCAAAGAATTGTCTGACTCCTCTGACTCTGCAGCTAAAGATCTACTGTGTTCCCTCGTTCCCCTTACTTCTCAGGTTACCGGGCATTTTATCAAGTGCAGCTGTGTTGCTGCTGAGGCCTCAGTCAGGTCAGCAGCATCAGCCTTAAGAAAGTATTCCTGGCTATGTCTCCAACCCCTACCAGATCATTTTAGAGCTAAGCTGGTTGTTGCTCCTTTGGACAATGCAGCCCTGTTTGGAGCAAAAGTAGCTGTTTTATTTAAGTCCTTATAGCAAAAAGGGAAAGAGATTTAGGACTTAAAACACCTACTGGTTTCCCCAATTCCAAACTTCCAGAGGAATTATCCTGCCAAAACACAATTTATCAGAAAACGCTCACGCCCTGCTTCCTCTACTAGGCCTAAAATACCTCTAGGAAGCAACCCACTCCTACCAGAGCCACCCCATCGCCCAGCCAGAGGCTGCCCTTTCAAGACAGGGTAAGTAGTGTGTGACTACCTGCCAACCTTGGAGTTCCCACCTTCTCCCTGCATCTCTTTCTCATTATGTCTCTCTCACTGTCTCACAAGTGTGGAGACTCGTCACTCAGACAAATGGTTCCTTCTACAATAGAAGACTGGTACTTCATGACCTGGATCATTCCCCCAAAAAGAAAGGGTGTCCCACAGCCCTCAAAAGAACAGCTCCCCCCATTACAACCAGTGCTAGACAACCTGATGACTCAAGGCACCATTTAAACAATTCCACTGTCTGCAATAGGAAGAGGGTTCTACTCCAGGATTTTTCTGATTTCAAGAAAAGTCGGTCCCTGGAGGCCAATTCTGGACCTCTCACTTCTCAAGCTTTTCCTTCAGGTACCAAACCTTCAGGATGTTAACCTTACCAATTCTCTTTCCACTCCTACTACCTCAAGGGTTCATGGCCACCTTAGACATCAAGGATGCCTACCTTCACATCCCTATAAGGCCCAGTTTCAGGAAATACCTGAGGTTCTCCGTGGGCTCTTCTCACTTTCATTTCTCTGCCTTGCCCTTTGGGCTTTCCACTGCACCCAGAGTTTTCACCAAATGCCTGGCTCCAGTTATTGCCGTCAGCAGGACAAAAGGAATCCAAATATTCCCTTACTCGGATGACCTGCTCATTCAGGCAGACTGCAAGCCGACCCTCCTGCAACATTTACAAGTTGTCATTACTCTCCTGCAGTTCCTGGGATTTCAGATCAATTTCCCAAAACTCCCAACAGGAGCCTACACAAGACCTTGTTTTCTTGGGGTGCAGGATCCATACAGACAGACATAATGAAAGCCTACCTTCCAACCCAAAGGTGGAAAGCTTGACAACAACACCTGCTTTTAGTCCTTCACACCACAGAATTGACTGCAAGGCAGTACCTCAGGCTCCTGGGTTACATGGCATCAACTATCCCCATGTTACCTTTAGCAAGACTCCACATGAGGAAACTACAATGATACCTCAGGTCAATTTGGATGCAGCACTCCCACCCCCCTCAAGTTCAGAGTTCCCCTCCTGCCCTGCCTCAAACAGGAAATACTTTGGTGATTGAATCAGGTGAAACTCAACCAGGGTCTTCTCCTACAACCATCTCAGCCCAAGCAGACCATGTATACAGATGCCTCTGACTTAGGCTCGGAAGCAACTCTGGGGCATCTAAAAGTGCAGGGATTGTGGCCATTGCCAGACAGGAAAGAGCACATCAATATCTGAGAAATAAGGGTAATATTACTGTCCCTGCAGGCTTTCCAAACCTATCTCCATCCAGGACCTCTCAAAATCTTTACAGACAATACCACAGTGCTTTGGTATCTCAACAAGCAAGGGGGGGGGGGGGCAAATCTTATTTGCTTTGCAGACTAGCTCTCCTGGCGTGGGAACTGGCCACCTCCTAGGGAAGTGACCTTACAGGCGGCATACATACCTTCGCAACAGAATTCTCAGGCAGTCTCCCTCAGCAGATCCATGACAAAGGCACACAAATGGATGCTACACAGGGATGTCTTCCTGGACCAGGTCCACCGGTGGGTTACACCTCAAATAGACCTGATTACCTCCTCCATCAACAGGCAACTTCCTCCCTTCTGCACCAGACTACCAGAAGCTCTGGCTATGACGACCGATGCCTTTTCAATTTCCTGGAAGAGGATGATATTCTTCGTGTTTCACTGTTGCAGTCATTAATTTGGGTAATCCTGCTGGCAGGTTGCCCTCAGTTGGCTTGAATTCCAAAGTCCTGGGTCCTGCGTTGGCTGCTGTCGCCCCTTCCCTGACGTCAGGTCATCAGGGGTATAAAAGATGCAGCCGACGCCATTTTCTTTAGTCTTTCTTGCCACGCGGTGCCCGAAGCAGTTTGCAAGTGCCTGTCGGCCGACTCCTGAGATTTTCGAGTTTCAGATCCGAAGTCTTAAATAAAGCTAAGTTCCCCATTGGGGAAACTTTTTTCTGGCTCTAGACTGATGTCAGAAAAAGTAAATAATTGTATTTCTTGTGGAAAGCAAATACCTCATAAGGATTTTCATTCTTACTGTATTCCTTGCCTAGGCCCTAATCGCAAAGTTTCTGGTTGTCGGTTTTGTGCTAGATTTAACCAACGCACTATTAAGCGTCGGTATGATTTTGCTTTAAACTATTTTGGACGCCGGTTTGATTATCCGGAAATGTCGTCGGATAGCCATCCGACTACCGGAGTTCACAAAAAAATGCAAAGAAAATGAGAGAGAGAGACAACCGAGGCCCAAAACCGACAACAAAGCTTTTCCTAAGCCAGTCGCCGGCTCTGTGAGGTGCTTTCGCAGCCCCTGACACCCGCTACTTTAGAGTCACAGGCCACTACTGACTCCCACGTGGAGTCAGCCATGCCACTGGAAACTCAAGGTATTGGAGCCTCTGATACTATTCCTTCAGATGGGTCCGGAGCCGCTGAGCAGGCACCGGCTTCTAAGGGTGTATTCAGACCTAAACATCTTTACATTAAACCGACTTCAGCTTCAAAGGCAGACTAAAGCACCTTCTACAGCAAAGAAACAAACTCAAGAGCCACGTGGTCAGGCCTCTATGCCCAAAAAACAGATGCTCAAAATGGCCGAAGACTTGATTACCTTGATCAGGGGTTCCCATCCCCCTCCTGATAAAAGGCCTAGGCAAGAGACTGACTATGAATCTTCAGATCAGGTTTCCATTTCTTCTCATTCCTCTTCTGATCAGGAATATTCTCTTCCACCTATGAGGATTCTGATGCTGAAGAATCTATACCTTCAGCTCCTCCTCCAGAGGACTATTCTTTTGGGAAAACCTTGCATACCATGAGGGAGCATTTCCACTGGGAGAGCCAAGATTTTTCAGAATCTTAAAAAGAGGCTCAGGGATTTCCTTTTACTACCTCAACACAGGCCACTAGCCATTTCACCTGTTAGACATTGTAGATGATGTGTTTTCGGAGTCTATTCTTACCCCTGACTCCTTACCTCCAGCTCCTGTTAAGCCTGATAGATATTACAGGGTTCCTGACTCTCATAAATTCCTTTTTAAAAACCCTGCTGCAGACCCAGAAACTATTTCACAGGGTCCCAAAGGAGTTAAGGCTTCCACTCCAAAAAACCCTACCCTCTCTGACAGAGATTTTAGGGCACTGGATAGATGGGGAAAAAATGTTTACACATCTGCTACCTTGGCTATAAGGGCCTTAAACTGTCAGTTTCATATGCTCAGATATCAGCAACATGTCATAGCATTGCTTAAACAGAAAATTATGTTAAACTCTGAATGTGCCGAAAACAAGGAAACGCAGGATTTATTGCATGCAGCTGAACAAGTTGGAAAGCATACTTTGCAATGTGGTTTTGATTCTTTGGAGGCTTCCTGCAGGGCCGCAGTTACAGGTTCTGTAATTAGGAGGCATGCTTGGTTAAAGGAACAAAATCTGCCTGATCATGTCAAAGTTAAATTATTGGATGCACTTTTACAGCATGATACCTTGTTTGGTGTTAAGGCAGAAGAGGTGTTAAAGAAAATGGAGGACAAAGCTAAATCTATGCAAACTGTCAAAGATTTCTTACAAGTACAGCCACCTAGGTTTAGTAGACACTGGCCAACAAAGAATTGGTCCTTTCCTGTGTCCGACAGACCTCAAAGGGGCACATCCAGACGCCCTAGAGGCAGATCCCAGGCGCAAGGTTCATACAGGTCAACGCAATGGGGTGCTTCTACCTCCAAAGTTGGAGAAGACAAATCACAACCATACAGGAAACAGTCCCAATGACTTCCCCCTGCCTGCACCAAGCACTTATCTCTCCTGGCAGCACCCTTAGGGGGGAAAATTAGCACTTTTTTCTCAAAATTGGCACATCATAACCCAGGACAAGTGGGTTCTAAGTATCATGTCACAAGGCTACAATTTCCATTTCCATCCCCTGCCAAAGGCAAATGGCTGGCTAGATCTGCCAGAAAATCAGTGGGCAGTGGCACAAAAACAAGTCTCATCCCTCATGGACATGGGGGCCATTCAACAAGTACCAGAGCAAGAGCAGAGACAAGGATTTTACTCAAGACTGTAATTGGTACCCAGAAAGGACAAGACCTGGAGGCCAGTACTGGACCTATCTATTCTGAACACATTCCTGGATATACCAAAATTCAAGATGTTGACTTTGCAGCAACTTCTGCCCATGCTGGGCAAGAACGCTTGGCTTGTGACTTTAGACTTAAAAGAGGCATACCTGCATGTCCCAATCAAGTACGCAGAAGATGCCTCAGATTCAAGGCTGGCTCAATGCATTACCAATTCTCTGCACTGCCCTTTGGCTCATCTATTACGCCCAGGGTCTTTACAAAGTGCTTAGCACTAGTAATTGCATTCTGCAGACAAAGAGGAATACAAATATATCCTTACTTGGACGACTGTCTAATTCATGCAGAGAACAAGGAAATTCTTCTACAGCATCTGGCATTTGTGAAAAGACTTCTAACATGCCTAGGGTACACAGTCAACGAAAAGAAATCAAAACTAGTAGCCTCTCAAGAGATAATATTCCTGGGTGCAAGCTTAAATACAACTGCACAGATGGCGTATCTCATGCCAGACAAACAAAGGCAACTGACTACCTATTTCAAAATGTTGGCAACAAAGGCCCAGTTGTCTGCAAGAAAAATTCTGCAGTCTTTGGGCTTCATGGCATCCTGCATCCTACTAATTCCATATGCAAGACTGCATATGAGGAAACTTCAGTGGTACCTAAAAAGTGTTTGGACTCAACATTGCCACAGCCTGGAAACTATGATTACTCTCATTCCCTGCCTGCAACAGGAGTTCCGATGGTAGACAAAGGCTTTTCACCAAAACAAGGGAAAGCCATTCACATTACCCCCAGCCAGGCAGACACTAACAACGGATGCATCAGATTATGCCTGGGGGACCCACATGGCAGGAAGATGCATTCATGGCACATGGACCTCAAACCAAACGCATCTACATATCATTCAAAAAGAGATGCTAGCTGTTCAAAATGCCCTGACAGCCTTCAAGGACCTACTTCATCCAGGGCAACTACTGATAGACAAACAACACCACGGTCATGTGGTATATAAACAAGCAAGGGGACACACATTCTTACCCTTATGCATACTAGCCATGACATTGTGGGACACAGCTTTGACTTACCAAGTACATCTGCAGCACGATTCCTGCCAGGAAGGAAAACTACTCTGGCAGGCGAACTAAGCAGAAACCTCATGGATCCCCATGAGTGGCAGCTGGATCCACAAGTCTTCAGCATGATGATAAGGAAATGGGAATGCCTGGACATAGATCTGTTCGCCTCCCCTCACAACTACAAACTAAAAAGATACTGCACAAGGATTTATCACAGACAAGCATGGAAAGTGGATGAAGCATGGAACGTGGACACCCAATCTTTCAGCTGGAAAAACCTATCCGTATATGTCTTTCCCCCACTGCCCTTCCTCCCCAAGGTACTCCTAAAGGTCAGACAGGAGAAGCCAAAGATGATACTGATTGCCCCAGACTGGCCCCGCCAATACTGGTATCCATTACTAAGGAACTTGTCTCACTGCCCAGCTTGGACCTTACCTCAAATACCTCATCTACTGTCCCAGCAAAACAATCAGATCCTGTACAGCCAACTCAGGACTTTAAACCTGGCAGCATGGCAGATAATGTAGTCATACAAAGCACACCTCTCAGTAAAGCTGTGATGGATGTTATTTTGGAAGCCAGAAGGCCTAGTACTAGAAAATCTTATGCTGGAAAATGGAAGAGATTATGTGCTTGGAACCAGGCACAAGGAACTGATAACAGCTGTGCCAAATATTCCTCAGATTTTGCAGTACTTAACTGAGATGCTGGTCAATGGCCTATCTTTTTCATCTATTAAAATTCATGCCTCTGCCATTTCGGCTCATTACTATACAGAGCCACCAGTCTTTTCTCATCCCTTATTAAAGTAAACCTCAGAGGAGCCAAAAATGTAAGGCCTCCAAGGAGATCACCAATGGCTGCATGGGACCTCAACTATGTCTTGGAAAAACTCACCCTGCCTCCTTTTGAGCCAGCTGCTACTGCTGATATAACATTTTTCTCTTGGAAAACAGCTCTGCTCCTGGCAATAACTTCTGCAAGACAAGTTTCAGAGCTACAGGCACTCATGGTTGTAGAACCTTTTTATTATTTTTTATCCAGACACGGTCTCTCTTGAGGACAAGCCCAACATTTATGCCTAAGGTGGTGTCCAGTGTGGCTCTTAACCAAACTATTCATCTGCCAACTTTTTATCCAAATCCACAGAACAAGGGGGAGAGAATTCTGCATTCTTTGGATGTACACAGACAGCTTAGATTCTACTTGGACAGAACCAAAGTTTTCAGAAAGACAGAGCAATTACTAGTGGCATATGCTGCAGGATCACAAGGAAAGGCTATCTCAAAACAGACTATTTCAAAGTGTATAGGCCACTGCATTCGTTCCTGCTACTTATACCATGGCAAGCCAGTGCCCAAGGACATTAGGCCACATTTAACCAGAGCTGCAGCCACTTCAGCAGCCTTTCTCAGGGAAGTACCAACCAAGGATATTTTAGAGGCTGCTACTTGGAGTTCAGTGCACACCTTTACAAGCACTATCATCTGCCACTCTACTCTAAATCCAGGGCAGGCTTTGCCACTGCACTTCTGCAGGGCCTTATAGCCGCTCCTAACGCTGTTTAGCTCCAGCCTCCCAACCTTAGCTTTGGGACTCTACCCAAATGTAATGACTGCAGCAGTGAAACACGAAGAACATATTACAGTTGTGTACACTTACCATAAATGTAGATGTTCAAGTGTATTCATTGTTGCAGTCCAGGTTACCCACCCATCATCCCCCTTTTCTTCTGATGGGACCTATCTTTCCTCCTTTGATTTATACAACATATGTTGTGCATTTCCTTGTAGAGGAAGGTAAAGTTTATATTGTAGCATGTATTTATATATATAAGTATAAATTTTGGCTACCCTTTTAGGGGGCACCTGACATCTGGGGCAAGAAAAACTAAAGAAAATGGCGTCGGCCGCATCTTTTATACCCCTGACGACCTGACGTCAGAGAAGGGGCGACAGCAGCCGCAGGACTCAGGACTTTGGAATTCAGGCCAACTGAGGGCAACCTACCAGCAGGATTACCCAAATGTATTGGCTGCAACAGTGAATACACTCTAACATCTACATTTATGGTAAGTGTACACAACTGTACTTTTCCCCCTCCTATTACAACCCTCCAAGGGCAATTCACCACAAGTTACCCCCCAGAGTGGACCTTCTCACACAGGACAGAGGGTCCCAAGTCCACCCACAGTGGTAGTCTCTTCACCTCATGCTGTGGGTGATAAGATTCTGATCCCTTTCAGACACCTATACAATGAGGACGTGTTCACTATCCTGCAGGAGACCAGGAAACCAAATGCCAGGAAATCTTACCTATCTAAATGGAAAAGATTCTATGTGTGGTGTCTCAAAAGGCAGTTGGACCCGTTGTAAAGCGAGACACCTCTAGTACTGTCTTACCTGTGTGAACTATTGCAGACAGGCTTAGCATTCTCATCCATTGAAACCCATTTGTCTGCCATTTCTGCATGTCTTTCCCTGGATCCACCCTTGGCTTCCAGACTTCCTGCAAAGCTGTTCCTTAAGGGGGTACTTCATCTTAGACCACCAAGGAAGCCCTCTCCCCCTCCATGGGACCTGAACTATGTTTTAGAGGAGCTCACACTTCCCCCATTCAAGCCAGCTGCTAAAGCTTCCCTAAAACCCTGCACATGAAAGACTGTCCTCCTAGTGGCGTTGACCTTAGCTAGGAGGTTGTTGGAGTTACAAGCCCTCATGGCTATTCCTCTCTTCCTAGTATTCCACACAGACAGGGTTACTGTTAGAACTAACCCTTCCTACATGCCCAAAGACCAAACCAATTTATAAATTTATGCACATATAGTCTTCTTGGCCTCCATGGAGGGTCAGAAGATCACTCTGCACTGCGCATGCTTGCACTGATTGGCTACCACTCTGGATGCTTGGTTTCCTGCTTGATTCCCCTCCCAGTTCCACAATTCTGTCCCCAGCCCCCCCACTAGGGTTTAGACATTTATACTTAGCTTGCCCTGCCCCTGTACACATACCTTGTAGCCTAGACTTCAGACTGCATATACATGTCTGCTTTGTCACTTTAAGCAAATCACTTGACCAGACAGTGCTGTTGAGTCATTCTTGAAGATAGACTAGAGGAGTAGTCGTCTTTAGTAGCACCTGGGGTTACTGTCTGTAGTGGCGCCCTACCTTCCCAACACTTCATTTGAAGAGCTCAAAAAAACAAACATAAAGGTCAAAGGTCCGCTGCTTGTACTGGCACACCGACCAAGTGGCTAGATACACTCCCCTCCCTCCTGCCCCAGTTCTTCAGTGGAAGAGCGCAAAAGAGAAAAAAGTCAGTGATCAGGTTCCTGGGGCACCTGAAATGCAAGAGCCAGTCAGGTCCTGTTTCTGCAACCTGGCCCTGCCCCTCCTTCCTCAGATATCAGTAAAAAGAAAACAAAATAAAAAATGCTTTTTCTTTTAAGCTGTAGCAAACTGCTTGCTACAGTTTAGATCACACAAAGTGCTACTGTACTGAGGTTTGGCTGCAAATGCAATACAGTCTTTTAAAATCCAGTATGCACTAAAGAACATTTGTAATGATAGGTCTGATAGATTTCTGATCATGTCCCCTAACACTGTTCCCAGGGCGGTTGACCCCTTTGCCCCACTGTAGCTATGCTACTGAGAGAAACTTGTGTTCATTTGACTTAACTAGTTGAAAACTCAATACTGATAAATTTAACATAACACAGTCTCCCCTACTTACAACTGGTACATACCCTGCCATGTGCCAGTCACAGATAACTGCAGCAAAACATGTAATGTAATTTTATATATATATATATATATATATATATATATCTATATCTATATATAAAAAATCTGTTACATCCCCTGCCATAGTTTGTGTCGTTCTCATGTGTTATGTCATATATGTAACTATAAACCTGCTTTGTGAATGCATGCACGGTCCAGAACTCCTTGCAGACTAGTAGAAAACTGTCATTCACTACTTCATTAGGGTCTTCCAAGTTTATAAAATGGCCATCAGGTCACTATGTAGTGACACAAGTCCATTACATATTTCATCTGTACTGCTACGTATCAAAGCAGAATTTTCCTGCTTGCTGCTGTGTGTGATAGACCAAGCATTGCTGAACTCTTGTGGGATGAATTAGTCTATTTGCCTGCCTAAGTAATAGTTGGAGTGTCAGTCATATGCTAAAATTATTTTTCTATTTGTGGAGCCAAAAATCTTCACACCTATTCTCGCCATTATCTAAAGCAAACTCTACATCCTTATGTGAGGTGTCTTGTTGTACCTTCTGGACATTGCTCTATGTTTTTTATCTCTCTGGGTAGCATACTAGGTTAGCAATTCATACTTTGTATGTTGAATTTCTTTTTTTTTTTTTTTTTTTTTTATATAGTTGGTTTTGTAGTTACAAGTCTCTACTGAGCATTTTGTCAAGTTTACATGTACAGCTCTTATTTTTTTTTTCTATACATTGTTATTCCTTTTGGTTGGACATCCATCATATGACTGTTATTTTCTTATGCAAAATAAAAAGTTTTTTTTGAAAAAAAAAAAAAAAGCATGAATACGTTTGTGTATATGTGTAAAAAATTATGTATTTATGCAAATTTGTGTGGGTACTGTTTTGTTTGTGTCTGTGTGCCATTTTTGGTGGTGAAATTCTCGATTTGAGGAATGCACGAAGTGTTGAATGGTAGAAAATTGAATGTTATGTGGGAGTGGGTAGTTAGGCTGAAATTTTCATTTATAACAAAAAGTTTCTACATTCTTGCTGAGTATGTATGCAAGTGTTGCCGGTTTGGGCTATAGTAAGGCTAGGGAAGGGGGAATAGCTTTAGTGTTGTGCTTGTGTACTTGTATGTATGAAGTATGTGCATGTCTTATTTAGTGGTACTGTTAGGGAAAAGGTATTTGGTAGATTAATATGTAGAGTTTGGGTAATCTCCTGGCTACTCCTTTTTTTCCTGTCCTGCTGAGCACCCTTGGGAGACGTTTTTCCCAACATATTGATCATATCTGCTGTGACTTTGTCTGAGCCTGCTGCTTTCTCTGACTTCATTTTCCATAGTGTTGGCCTTAAATCTTATAGGAATGTTTTTTACGCCCCCAGTGTAAGCTGTGCATGGGGTAGTACAGCTTCGGGTGGGTCTTCATTCAAAAGCTGTAGAAAGTATTCCTTCCATTTGCCTTTGTCCACTGGAATAGTAAGCAGATTATTGTTGGCATCCCTTATGGATGGTTTTTAACTGTGTCTTTTTGTCTTCATCTTGCAACTTGATAGTTCCTTGGATACCTGTGGAGCTGTTTTCCAGAAACTGGTATTTTCTTTGATGCATTGTCTGCTACTCTTAGCCTGTTTGTTAACCAACCAGTATTCCTCCTTAGCCTACTCCAGATTTTCTGTCTCCCATTTTTCTTGTACTCATTTCTTTTAATAATTTCTTGAACTTCTGCATTCTACCACCAACTTTTCTTGCATACCATATTTCCACACATGACTGTGGCATGTATCTGATGTCGTTTTTCACTGTTGCAGTCATTACATTTGGTTGTCTGCTTACAGTAGCCCTCAGTTGGCCTGATTAACAAAGTCTTGGGTCCTGCATCGGTTGCTGTCCCTTCTTTCATGACATCAGGTCGTCAGGGGTATAAAACATGCAGCTGACGCCATTACATCAGTCTTTCTTGCCGTGCGGTGCCCAAAGCAGAAGCAGATGTTCATCGTGCATACAGCTGCAGTCATAACAGATGGGTTCTCCTGCCGTCAGGCGGGTCCTCGGTCGGCCGAATTCCAAAGTCTAGGTCTGGCGTCGGTTGTCGTCGCTTCTTCCCTGACGTCAGTGCAACAGGGGTATAAAGGAACCAGCCAACGCCATTTTCTTCAGTCTTTCTTGCCGCGCGGTGCCCGAAGCAGAAGCAGTTCGCAAGTGCCGGTCGGCCAGCTCCTGAGATTACGAAAATTTGGAAACCGAAGTCTTCTTAAAAGCTAAGTACCCCGTTGGGGAACCTTTTCTTGCCTCAGACCTATGTCTGACAAAGTTAATAATTGTATTTCTTGTGGGAAGCAAATACCGCATAAGGATTTCCATTCCCTCTGTATACCTTGTTTAGGCCCAGACCACGACGTCTCGGTCTGTCGCTTTTGTGCTACATTCAACAAACGCACTATTAAGCGTCGGGCGGAGTTCACCCAGCATTATTTTGGGAAAGCATTTAACTATACTATGTCGTCGGATACTCCGACTCCAGTTTTGTCTAAAAAACGCAAAGACAAGGACCGACACACGTGGTCCGCGGCCTCTACCGACACCACGCCAAAGCTGACTACACGTGGTCCGGTTCTCGGCGAGGTGACTACGCAGCCCCTGACTACCGACGACCTGTCTTTGACGGTGTCTCCTGTGCCCGAGGTCGCAGGCTCCACACCCCGACTACAGATACCGAAGCCACTCTTGGCGTTGAAACTCAGAATGTGGACAGGTCCACCTCCACTCAAGGTGTCTTCAGACCTTCCTCTTCTTTCTCCATCAAGGCTTTCACAAAGTCTAAAGCAACCATGCACTCTAAGAGACCAGCTACACAGGGCCCATCTCCAGGCCCCATGCCTAAGAAACAGATGCTTAAAATGGCTGAGGATTTAATTACTCTTATCAGAGGTTCTCAGCCCCCTCCGGACAAAAGGCCTAGAGTGGAGGAAGATTCCCCCTCCTCTGATCAGGGCTCCATTATTTCAGAGCACTCTGATGATCAGGAACATTCTTACTCCCCTTTTGAAGACTCTGATGCGAGGAGTCCATCCTTCTGTATCCCCCCCTGAGGATTACTCATTTGGGGAAACTTTGCATACCTTAAGGGAACACTTCCACTGGGAAGGCCAGGATTATTCAGAGTCCAAGAAAAGGCTCAGGGAATTTCTCTTGCTTCCTCAGCACAGGCCTCTGGCTATACCGCCTGTCTTGGACATCCTAGATGATGTTTACTCGGAGGCCTGCCTTAACCCGGACTCTCTACCTCCAGCTCCAGTTAAGCCTGACAGGTACTACAGGGTCCCTGACTCGCACCAATTTCTATACAAAAGCCATGCTGCTGACCCAGAAACCATCTCACATGGCCCCAAGGGAGTTAAGGCCTCCATTGCTAAAAATCCATTGCTTTCCGAGAAAGATTCCAGATCCTTAGAAAGGTGGGGGAAAAAGGTATATACCTCGGCTACCTTATCCATGAGGGCCTTAAACTGTCAGTTTCATATGCTAAAATACCAACAGTTTTTGTTATCACAATTGAAAAGTAAAATGTCACAACCTGAACAACCAGACTTGAAGGAGTTGCAGGATTTGATGCATAGTGCAGAACAAGTGGGTAAGCATACCTTACAATGTGGTTTTGATGCTCTAGAGGCCTCATGTAGAGCTGCTGTTACAGGATCAGTCATATGTAGGCATGCCTGGCTCAAGGAACAAGCCTTGCCTGATCATGTCAAAGCTAAATTACTAGACGCCCCTCTTCAAAAGGATGTACTATTTGGTGCTAATGCTGAGGAGGTATTAAGGAAAATGGAGGAAAAGGCTAAATCAATGCAAACTGTGAAAGAATTTCTACAGGTTCAACCCCCACGTTTTAGTAGAAATTGGCCTTCCAAAAACTGGTCCTTTCCTGCCACAGACAGACCCCAAAGAGGCAAATACAGGCGCCCGAGGGGCAGAGGACAATCCCAAGGATCGTATAGAGGCAGACAATGGCAAGCTCCTACACAAAGAGGTGGTGAAGACAACTCGCAATCTTTCAGAAAGCAAACCCAATGACTTTCCCCTTTGCATGCCAACCAGGTCGCAAATGGCAGCCCCCTTAGGAGGAAAGCTGGCATTATTTTCAAAAAAATTGGCATATTGTCACAAAGGACAAATGGATCCTGGACATTATAAACAGAGGCTACAAATTCCATTTTCACACCCTTCCAAAAATGAGAGGCATGCCAAACCTGCCACACAATCAAAGGGCAGAGGCACAAAGGCAAATTACAGATCTCAGAAACATGAAAGCTATTCAAGAGGTACCTACGCACGAACAAGGTCAAGGTTTTTATTCCAGGCTATTTCTGGTGCCAAGGAAGGGAAAAGATTGGAGGCCTATTTTGGATCTATCCATCCTAAACACATTTCTACTCGTACTAACATTCAAGCTGCTCACTCTACAGCAACTTCTTCCCATGCTGGGCAAGGAGTCTTGGCTGGTAACACTGGACCTCAAGGAGGCATACCTGCATGTCCCAGTCAGACAAAATTGCAGAAGTTACCTCAGATTTTTTGCAGGTTCAACCCATTATCAATTCTCTGCATTGCCCTTTGGCTTATCTACTGCGCCCAGAGTATTCACGAAATGCCTGGCATCAGTAATTGCCTACTGCAGACTTCAAGGGATACAAATATATCCCTATTTGGACGACTGCCTGATCCAAGCGGACAGCAAGCACATTCTTCTGAAACATCTGGCTTATGTAATAATGTTGTTGAATTCTCTGGGATACACAGTCAACAAAAAGAAATCAAGGCTAATACCCTCTCGGAAGATAATTTTCCTGGGTGCCAATTTGGACACAAACACCCAGATGGCCTACCTCACGCCAGAGAAGCAGGGGCAACTAATTCAATACTTCATAACACTAGCAAATTGCACCGGGCTGACTGCAAGGAAAATCCTGCAGGCTCTGGGATTCATGGCATCTTGCATCTTACTAATCCCATGTGCAAAGCTGCATATGAGGAAACTACAATGGTACCTGAAAAACATATGGTCTCAACACAGCCACAGTTTCGAAACAATAATACCACTAATTCCATGTCTGCAAAAGGAATTTCTGTGG
The DNA here is from genome assembly GCF_019279795.1 of Protopterus annectens. Taxonomy (NCBI): domain Eukaryota; kingdom Metazoa; phylum Chordata; order Ceratodontiformes; family Protopteridae; genus Protopterus; species Protopterus annectens. The sequence continues at coordinate 566,300,298 of NC_056750.1, read as the reverse complement.
TGGGCTCAAGCATGTCAAACAAACACAGGTCTTCCATTCAGCAAGCCTCAAGCAAAGCAAGTCATCACAACAGACGCCTCGGACTATGCCTGGGGGGCGCACATGACAGATCGGTGCGTTCAGGGCAAGTGGTCCCAAAAAGAAAAACACCTTCCCATCAATCAAAAAGAAATGCTAGCAATAATAAATGCTATTATAGCTTTCAAGGACCTTCTACAACCAGGTCAACTATTGATAAGAACGGACAACACCACAGTTATGTGGTCCATAAACAAGCAGGGAGGAACACATTCTTACCCCCTATGCAGACTGGCCATGTCACTTTGGAACATGGCCATGGACTTACAAATGGAACTACAAGCACAGTACTTGCCAGGCAAGGAAAACACGCTGGCAGACAACCTAAGCAGGAATATGACAGACCCACACGAATGGAAGTTGCATCCAAAAGTTTTTATAGAAATAATCCAAGAATGGGGAAGGCCAGACATAGATCTCTTTGCCTCCCACAAAAATCATCAATTGACAAAATTCTGCTCAAGGATCTTCCATCCAAAGGCCTGGAGAGTGGACGCTGTCTCTTTCAGTTGGACATCAATGACAGTTTATGCCTTCCCACCTCTTCCTCTGCTGCCCAAAGTTCTATTGAAGACCAGAGCAGACAGACCAAAGATGATCCTCATTGCTCCGGACTGGCCAAGGCAACACTGGTACCCACTCCTGAGGAGCCTGACGCATTCCCCACCATGGACCCTGCCTCTAATGCCTCTTCTTCTGACTCAGCACAGCTTCAAAACTCTTCACAGTCAGCTAAAACACTCAATCTAGCCGCATGGAAGATTCCTTAGCATCACAGCAGGCCCTACTCTCCAAGGAGGTGCAGGATGTCATTTTGGAGGCCAGAAGGCCATCAACTAGAAAAGCTTACTCCGCAAAATGGAAACGTTTTTGTCTGGAATGAGAAAAAGGGCCAGGACCCTGGAAAACTGAATTTACCTCAAATACTACAATACTTGGCTGAACTGCTAAGCAGTGGACTTTCTCCTCCATCAAATTCCATGCCTCAGCCATTTCTGCAGAATACAACACTGATCCACCTTTATTCTCTCACCCTCTCTTAAGACAGTTCCTCAGAGGGGCTAAGAATTTAAGACCTCCAAGGAAACAACCAATACCTGCTTGGGATCTTAATTTCATTCTGGAAAAACTGACCTTGCCTCCTTTTGAGCCAGCTGCCTCATCAGATTTGCAATATTTGTCCTGGAAAACAGCTTTCCTTTTGGCTATCACCTCAGCTCGTAGAGTTTCAGAACTACAGGCTCTCATGGCTGTCCAGCCTTTTATCATCTTCCATCAGGACAGAGTTTCCTTACGAACCAGCCCGTCCTTTATGCCTAAAGTGGTATCCAGGGTAGCTTTAAATCAGGCCATACATTTACCTACTTTTTATCCTAATCCTCAAAACAAAGGGGAGAGACTACTACATTCCTTGGACATCCACAGACAACTATGTTATTATTTGGACAGAACAAAGCCTTTCAGAAAATCAGAACAGCTCTTTGTAGCCTATGCGGTAGGAGCTCAAGGAAAGCCAATTTCCAAACAGACAATCTCTAAATGGATAGCCCACTGCATACGCTTTTGCTATTCCTTTCATGGCAAAACTGTGTACCTACAGGCATTAGAACTCATTCCACCAGGGCCACAGCCACCTCTGCAGCCTTCCTCAGAGGAGTTCCTACCATGGATATTTTGGAAGCAGCCACTTGGAGTTCTGTGCATACCTTCTCCAAGCACTACAACCTACCAATTATACTCCATATCTAGAGCAGGCTTTGCCACTGCAGTCTTGCAGGGCATTTTGGCTCCTCCTAGTTCCACCTAGTGCCTACCACCCCTTTCTTAGCTTTGGGATTCTACCCATCTGTTATGACTGCAGCTGTATGCACGATGAACATAGTACAGTTTTGTACCTACCATAAATGTAGATGTTCGAGTGCTAATACAGCTGCAGTCCAGGTTTCCCTCCCTCCTTCCCCTCTTGGGACAGGCCTATAGGCTAGCACATCCTCATACAACCTAATCGGGGTATTCATTTATGATGTATTTGCTTGCAACTACTGTATTTTGATTATATTGCACTGCATTATTACACAAATTTATGTATTGCCTTCCTTCTGGGGGCACCTGACATCTGGGGCAAGAAAAACTGAAGAAAATGGCGTTGGCTGGTTCCTTTATACCCCTGTCGCACTGACGTCAGGGAAGAAGCGACGACAACCGACGCCGGACCTAGACTTTGGAATTCGGCCGACCAAGGACCCGCCTGATGGCAGGAGAACCCATCTGTTATGACTGCAGCTGTATTAGCACTCGAACATCTACATTTATGGTAGGTACAAAACTGTACTTTCGCAAATGCTGGTCAGCCGACTCCTGAAATTTTCATTTTCGAGTTTCAGAACCAAAGTCTTCAACTAAAGCCAAGTACCCCATTGGGGAAACTTTTTCTTGCTCCTTACCGATGTCAGTAAAAGTTAATAATTGCATTACTTGTGGAAAGCAAATACCTCATAAAGATTTTCATTCATAATGTATTCCTTGCCTAGGCCCTGACCACGACGTACCTTGCTGTCGATTTTGTGCTTTATTTAATCAACGCACATGCTCAGAAGGCATGCTTGGCTTAAGGAGCAATCTTTGCCTGATCATGTTAAAGCTAAATTGTTGGATTCTTCCTTAAATCAGGACCGCCTGTTTGGCAACGAGACTGCGGAAGTTCTTAAAAAGATGGAAGACAAAGCTAAATCTATGCAAACTGTTAAAGATTTCTTACAAGTTCAGCCTCCTAGATTTAGTAGGCACTGGCCCTCTAAGAATTGGTCCTTTCCAGCCCCTTCCAGGTCTTCTCAAGCCAAGCCCAGACACAGCAGAAACCCCAGGTTTCAGTCCCAGGTGACGCACAAGACTAACCAGTGGGGAGTTTCTGCACAGGACTAAGCAGTGGGGGTCTCCCACTTCCAAAACAGGGAGTAGTACGACTCCCCCTGTGGAAAACTGTCTCAATGACTGACTTTTAAAACTTCCAAGCACTTCCCAACTTATGCTCCTTTAGGTGGAAAGATTGGTCTGCAGGTCAAAAACTGGGAACTCATTACCCAGTTCAAATGGGTTTTAAATATAGTGTCCCAAGGATACAGATTTCACTTCCACACCTTACTAACACCAAGCGGGTGGCCAGACCTACCCCCAAATCAGTGGGCAGAGGCCCAAAATCAAGTATTCTGTGTCTTAAGCATGGGGGCTATTCCGTTGGTACCAGAAGAGGAAAAGGGGCAAGGTTTCTATTCAAGACTTTTTCTGGTACCCAGAAAAGGCAATCCATGGCATCCTATCCTGGACCTTTCTACACTAAATACCTTTCTGGTGATTCCAAAATTCAAGATGCTGACTCACCAGCTGCTTCCTATGCTAGGCAAAGATGCATGTTTGGCAACACTAGACTTAAAAGAAGCATACCTGCACATCCCTATCAGGGAGTCTTGCAGAAGATACCTATGCTTCAAAGCAGGCTACATGCACCATCAGTTCTCTGCACTGCCCTTTGGCTTATCTACTGCGCCCATGGTATGCCTAGCTCCAGTTATTGCATTCTGCAGGCAAAGAAATATTCAAATATATCCATACCTGGGCGATTGTCCAATTCTGGCAGAAAGCCAGGACATACTTTTGAATCATCTGGCCTTTGTTCAAAGGGTACTGACTTGTCTGGTGTACACCATAAACGAAAAGAAATCACACCTGGTACCCTGTCCACAAGTTATATTCCTGGGAGCAAGCTTAAATACAACTTCCCACATGGCTTTCCTCATGCCAGAGGAACAGACTCATTTAATAACCTACTTCAAACAAGTGGCCACAAAAACCCAGTTATCTGCAAGGCAAATACTGCAAGCCTTGGGGTTCGTGGCCTCCTGCATTCTTCTAACCTTACACTGAGTGGGAGGAAGAAAGGTGAGGATCCAGGAGTCCATGGAGAATGGCCCTAGTAAAACCTGCTCTAGACCAGGAAAAGAAGTCTAGTTTGTGTTGCTTTGTAAAAGTATGTACAGAGGACATAATGGATGCCTCTAGAAAGTCCACCCCTTTAAAAAAAAATTTTACTGAAGAAGACCGTTTTCTCATAGAATGTGCCTTTAGCCTGCCTGGAATTGACTTGGTGGTGGAAGCAAAATGAAATGACATGAGGCAACCATTTGGAAATTTTGTTTTGACACTGGTTGTCAATTTTCTTACCTCTATAAGAAATGAGTAACTGATCAAAATTTGTTCACATTTTAGTTATGTCAGGATATATCTGAGTTGTCTGTGGCTATCCAGAATATGAAGAATCATTTCTGCCTCATTTTTAATAATTGGAAAGAACACTGGGAGATGGATAGCTTGGCTCAAAGTTAACTTGGTTACCACTGTAGGCATAAGTGAAGGATTTGATGTTCTTAGTGTTTAATTGTTGCAGTCATCACATTTGGGTTATCCCTGCCAGGATAGCCCTCGGCCGGCCTGAATACCAGAGGCTTAGTATTTCTGCATTGGTTGCTGTCGCTTCAGGACTGACGTCAGGTCATCAGTAGTATAAAGTAAGGCAGCTGACGCCATTACATCAGTCTTTCTTGCCACGGAGCCCAAAGCAGAAGCAGTTTGCACGCGTGCCGATCGGCCACTACCTGTGTTTCATCTTCCGAATTGAAGCTGAAGTCTTCTAAAGCTAAGTACCCCGTTGGGGATCCTTTTTTCTTGTACAAAACACACACTGTCAGCAGTCAGGAAATCTCAAAAAGGTTTTCTTGTGTAGTCGAACACAAATAGCAGCAACCAAAGAATTCAGCAATATATACTGGGAGCAGCAGGAATAATAGCAATGCTGATTTCATGTTCAAATGAAACGAGTGTTGATTCTGATGAAATCCCAGGTCAGGGGATGAAAGTGCTCAATCCAATGGTTTCCAGTTTTACTATTAAAGTGGATTTTATTGCTGAATTCTTCGGTTGCTGCTGTTTGTGTTCAACTACACAAGAAAAGCTTTTTGAGATTTGCTGACTGTGTGTGTTTTGTACTAGTCGTTTTGTTCAACACTGGTCGCTCCATTTTGTACATTTATTTAATCCTTTTTTCTTGCATTAACCAATGTCAGAAAAAGTTAACAATTGTCTCGCCTGTGGAAAACCACCCCGAGACTTTCATTCTTACTGCATCACTTGCTTAGGCCCAGACCATGACATCCCCCACTGTCGCTTTTCTGTGCTTTGTTCAACACCAAAACTATACTTCATTGGGCCCTTATTGTAGGTAGATATTTTCACTTAGTCCTCAAATTCTGATATGGCTTCGGTAAGCCATCCGACAGCAGATGATCTGAAAAAACGCAAAGATAGGGCAGACCGCACAAGTCCAAACCTACCGACAATGCTTCTATTAAACTAGTCGTCAGTTCTCCAGTCCTCAGTGAGGCGCTTTCGCAGCCTCTGATGCCTGATTCTGTGGATTCGCAGGCCGCTACTGAGACCCTTTCGGAGTCCAGTATGCCGCAAAACTCTTCTTCTACTAAGGATCCTGCGGTCGTCTCTCCCTTGGATGGGTCTGAAGCCACTGAGCAGGCATCGGCTTCCAAGGAAGTCCTTCGCACTACCGATTCTTGACACAAACCAATGACTTTTTTCGCATCTACTGTTCTTTCGAAAACTACCGAGTTTCTTAGGCCCAGGGTACAAACCACACCCAAGAAACCAACGACCCAAACTCAGGCACCTGCTTCCTTACCTCAGTCTCAAATGCATAAAATGGTGGAAGACCTTATCATGCTGATCAGGAGAAGCCAAGCTACCCCTTCCAAAAGAAGCCTGTAGGTTTGTCTGAACAGGAGTCTGATGACTGCTGCATCTAAATATGTAACCCCTCTCTGCTTATGAGGATTCTGATGCAGAGGATTCCATTCCTTCAGCCTCTCCCTCAGAGGATTTTTCCTTTGGGGAAACCCTTTATACCTTAAGGGAGCATTTCCAATGGGAAAGTCAGGGTTACCCTCAGTATAAAAAGAGACTCTGAATTCATAGGTCTTCCACAGCACGGACCCCTGGCCAATTCCCCCAGTCCTGGATGTTGTGGAGGATGTTTTCCTGGAATCCATTCTGACTCCTGACACACTCCCTCCCACACCCAGAAAACCAGACAGGTATTGCAGAGTCCCTGACTCACACAAGTTTCTTTTCAAAAATCCTACTGCTGACCCTAAGGTAATTTCTCTAGGGCCTAAAGGAATTAAGGCTTCCCTCAGATAGGGATTCTCGACCACTAGACAGATGGGGTAAAAAAAAGTATACACCTCTGCTACTCTTGCTATCAAATCACTAAATTGCCAGTTCCATATGCTAAAATTTCAGCAACATACCCTGGAACTCCTCAAACAAAAAATGTCTTCTTTTCTTGTTTGTGCAAAATCTAAAGAGTTACAAGAGTTAATGCATTCTGCATGTCAAGTAACCAAACACACCTTGCACTGTGGTTTTCACACCCTCAAAGCTTCTTGTAGGGCAGCAGTCACCAGTTCTGTCCTTAGAAGACATGCATGGCTTAAGGAACAGCTCTTGCCAGACCATGTTAAATCAAAATTGTTGGATGCCCCCTTGCACAAAGGTAACTTATTTGGCACTAAGGCAGAAGAGGTCTTAAAAAAGATGGAAGAAAAAGCAAAGTCTGTGCTGACAGTTAGGGACTTCTTACAGGTCCAGCCACCCAGATTCAGCAGGCATTGCTTCTGCAAGCACAGGTCCTTTCCTGCTCCCACCAGGCCAGTACAGCCCAGACCTCATGGCAGCAGACCCCCCCCCCCCCCCAACAGCAATCACAGGGAATGCAGAGATCTAAACAGTGTACTTCCTCCACTTCAAAAACAGGGAGTTTCAAGCCACCCCCTTATGGTAAGAACTCACAATGACTCTCTTTGCCCACCACGACCCTCTGCCCACCTTCACTTACCCCTGAGAGGAAAGCTCTCCTTTCACACAAGCACCTGGTCCACCATTACCAACGTCCGCTGGGTTCTCAACCTTGTGTCCCAGGGATACAAATTTTCTTTCCACTCTCTTTCAGCTCCAAAAGGGTTCCCTGATCTGCCTCCAAACCAGTGGGCAGAGGTGCAAAAGCAAGTCCTTTCCCTGCTCTCTATGAGGGCAAAAGAGCACGTTCCTGCAGAACAGAAAGGCTAAGGTTTCTACTCCAGACTTTTTCTGGTACCCAGAAAAGAGGGCTCCTGGTGCTTCATCCTTGATTTATCCATTCTAAACACCTTCCTGATGATACCAAAATTTAAAATGCTCACCCTCTAGCAGCTGCTACCAATTCTCTCCAAGAATGCTTGGCTAGCCACCCTAGACCTAAAAGAGGCCTACCTCCACATTCTTGTCAGGGAATCATGCATAAAATATCTCAGTTTCAGGGCAGGATCTCTGCACTTCCCTTTGGCTTATCTACTGATCCCAGAGTTTTCACAAAATGGCTGGCTCCGGCCATTGCCTTTTGCAGACAAAGGAATGTCCAGATTTACCCATACTTAGACGACTGCCTGAGGCAGATAACCAGGAAAAGCTGCTCAAGCACCTGGCCTTTGTCAAGTCCCTACTAACCTCCCTAGGGTACACAGTCAACTAAAAGAAATCCAAACAAGTACCCACCCAAAGGATTATATTCCTGGGAGCAAGCCTGGATGCAGCATCACAGATGGCATTCCTTACACCAGAAAAGCAAACTTTCCTGACAGCCTACTTCTCTCAACTAGCCACCAGACCCCAGTTATCCGCAAAGGAAATTCTGCAAGCTCTGGGGGTCATGGCATCTTGCATTCTACTCATTCCATATGCCAGACTGCATATGAGAAAACTTCAGTGGTAACTAAAAAGCTTTTGGTGTCAACATCCCCAAGACCTAGAGACTCTTATACCCATGATACCTTGCCAAAGAAAAGATTTTCTTTGGTGGGCAACAGCATGTTCCCACAGCAAGGGACTACCTTTCTCACCATCCCCCAGCCGCCCAGACCCTCACCACAGATGCATCAGACTATGCCTGGGGGGCACACCTGGACGGCAGGTGCATACAGGGCCAATGGAGCCCACAGCAAATCCATCTGCACATCAACCAAAACGAAATGATAGCTGTCCAGCATGCCTTGACTGCTTTCAAACCCCTTCTCTCCCCAGGGGATCTCCTGATCAAAACAGACAACACCACTGTCATATGGTACATCAACAAGCAGGGAGGGACTCACTCCTACCCTTTATGCAGGCCGGCCATGACCCTTTGGCGCACAGCCTCTGCCATGCAACTCCACCTGTTAGCACAATTCCTACCAGGTTCTCTAAACTCTCTGGCAGATGACTTAAGTAGAAATCTTCTGGACCCACACGAGTGGCAGCTTGACAAAAGAACCTTCACCCTGATAACTCAGAAATGGGGCACACCGAAGGTCGACCTCCTTGCCTCCCACACCAACTACCAGCTCAGCAAGTTCTGCACCAGGGAGCATCACTGCATGGCTTGGAAAGTGGATGCCCTGTTCTTCCCCTGGGTCAGTCTATCGGTCTATGCCTTTCCTCCACTACCTCTCATCCCCAGGGTACTGCTCAAAATAAAGGAGGAAAAGCCAAGGACAAATTTTATTGCTCCAGACTGGCCTTGCCAGCACTGGTACCCACTGCTGCGCAGCCTGTCCCCACTGCCATCATGGCATCTCACTCGAATTCCAACCCTCCTGACCCAGAGGGAAGGAGAATTTATGCATCCCCAATTGCAGACCCTCAATTTGCAGCTTGGCTTATTCCCTAACTCCTGATCAATCTGCCAACTTCACTCAACAGGTTCTAGATGTTGTACGTGAAGCCGACGCCCTAGCACTAGAAAGTCTTATGCTGGCAAATGGAAAAGGTTCAGCACCTGGATTCAGGCTAAGGGAGCCAATACGGCACAGCCCTTCCTCCTTCTCATCCTGGATTACTTAAATGACCTGCTAAACAGTGGTCTCTCTTTTTCCTCTATTAAAATTCATACCTCTGCTATCTCTACTCCTTTCCCCAATGAGCAGCCCATTTTCTCACACCCTCTGATCAAACAGTTCTTAATAGGAGCTAGCAGGTTGAGGCCACCCAGAAGAGCACCAACCCCAGCTTGGGACCGTAACTTTCTGTTGGAAAAGTTCACCCTGCCTCCCTTTGAACCAGCTTCTTCAGCAGAGCTAAAATTTATCTTCAGGAAGACAGCTTTCCTTCTGGCCATCACTTCAGCCAGAAGGGTCTCCGAGCTGCAAACACTCATGACTGTGGAACCCTTCATCATCTTCCATGCTGACAGGGTATCTTTCGGGACTAACCCATCCTTCATGTCCATGGTGGTGTCCAGTGTGGCTTTCAATGAATCCATTAATTTGCCCACCTTTTTCCCTAACCCACAGAACAAGGGGAAAAAGGAACCTGCACACTCCAGATGTACATGGACAGATCAGATTCTTTCTAGACGAGGACTAAATCCTTCAGAAAATCTGATCAGTTGCAGGTTAGCTTTGCTGCAAGGGCAGAGGGCAAAGCCATCTCCAAACAAACCATTTCCAAATGGGCAGCACACTGCATCCATTTCTGTTACAAGCAGCACAGAAAGCCTCACTCCAAGTGGGTCAGAACTCATTCCATCAGGGCAGCCTCCACCTTTGCAGCTTTCCTCAGATGAACCCCACCAGGGACATTCTGGAGGCTGCCACCTAGACATCTGTTCACACCTTTACCAAACATTACCACCTGCCTATCTTCTCCAAATCCAGGGCAGGGTTTGCCTCTGCAGTCTTGCAGGGCACCCTAGCCAGCCCCTAGTTTTCTTGACTGCCTCCACCCATTTCTTCAGCTTTGGGAATCAACCCAAATGTGATGACTGCAACAGTGAAGCACGAAGAACATAGTACAGTTTTGTACACTTTACCATAAATGTAGATGTTCAAGTGTATTCACTTTTGCAGTCCTGGTTTCCATCCCTCCACCACTCTCTTCTTCTTCTCTTTCCTTACAAGGGACATATTGGTATTTACTTTCTACTAGTGGGGTTCTTCCACCAGGACCTGGCTCCCACTTGGGGGCTCCTGACAGGTTAGGGCAAGAAAAACTGATGTAATGGCGTCGGCCGCCTTACTTTATACTACTGCCGACCTGACGTCAATCCTGAAACGACAGCAACCCACACAGAAATATAAAGCCTCTGATATTTGGGCCGGCAGAGGGCTACCCTAGCAGGGATAACCCAAATGTGATGACTGAAACAGTGAATACACTCGAACATCTACATTTATGGTAAGTGTACACAACTGTACTTGCTCTAAGAAACCATATCTTTGTAAAAAAAAAAAAACAAAAGAGAGGGAGAAAAGATTGGACCCACAATAAAGAGCTTTGCAATTCAAACACACTTCTTGCAGAAGTCAGTGCAATTAGTAACACTGTTTCCATTTTAAGAACCTCATATCATGCAATGGGCGTGTTCAAATGGAGCAAGAGTTATTTTTTTCAAAACAAAATTGACACCAAGGGGGGGAGCTACCTTCTTTCTAGGTGGGCGATTATGTATAGAAACCCTTTTCAAAACATCTTGATATGACAGTGCATTTAAACTGGGGGAATCCACATACAGACCTGTTGAAATGATAGAAATATGAACCTTGATAGAAGAATTTGAAATGGCAGAAATATGAACCTTGATAGACGAATTAGAAAGTCCAAAGGGCAGGTCTCACAAATATTGGAGAACCAGAATAATGCTAACCTTAAAAGGGTCTTTGTGTTTAATGCGGCACCAAGTATAGAAAATCTTTTCCATTTCCTAATATGAGATTTTTTTTTTGTAGCAGATTTCTTTGTCTCCTTTAATACCTGCTGCACATCCTCAAAATATAGGTGCCTAAGTGATTATACAATTCTGTCATCCAAGCAGATGAAGTTGATTCAAGTTGGTGTGTATTAAGCAAGCCTCGTCTTTTGTGAGTAGTTCCAGTCTGTGCGGAACATTGTGTTATATTGCCCACTTTTAAAAGAAGGGAGAACACTGTTGCCTGGGCCAGATGAGAGTCACTACAGTGATCTTTGGAGAGTCCTTCTGAATAAAGGACTCTGTATCAGTTGAAACAGTGGCAAACTGTATAGAAACATTCTTGTCCAAGAAAATGAGAATGTGTTCATTTTCCAGGCCTGTTTGCAAGGAGCCTTGGAACAGAGTTTCGTCAGTTTGCTCTTAGTGGCTGCAAACAGCTACGTCTGAAGTGTTCCCACAGCTGTTTCCAATCCTGGAAGACCCACTGATTCAATTTCCATCCATGAGTCTCTCCTGATTTTTCAAATAGTTTTGTTCTGAGAGAATGTACGAAGCCTGTCAGTTGAGATTGTGCTGATTTGCTATAGCCTAGATGACTGTGGCTAATTTGCACAGAGGGTAAGATCTGTAACTCCCCCGTTTAAGTATCTCATCTCTGTGGTCAGTGATCACATATGAATGAAAAAGTTGAGTGCATTTATTACTGTCAGCATTGTTTTGATTGCGTTTTGTCTGTTTTGTATCAAAAACCTTGCACTTCTACTCCAAAGAAACCACTCCCCACCCCCAAGCAAAGTCCTAGGCCTTTGTTGTTGCAGGCTATATCGAAGCTGGACAGGAGAGAGGAGACCTAGATTCAGATAAGACTGGTCTCTTCACCAAAGTTGTTCACTTTTTAAAAATCCAAGAACTGGAATTTGAAAAGTCATGGGTGTTTATGATGGGACCATACAGATTTTACATACCGTTGAATCTTTCTCGTGTGGAGTCTGGTGTGAGAAATCCTGAACATCATAGATGCCATGATGACTCCTAGAATTCTCTTGCTGAAGTCCTCGACTGAGTGGAAAAATTCAGGAGTAGAGCTATGTATAGATATAAATTTTCCTGTGAGAGAAGAGCTTTTTGAATGTATGTATCCATAAGGTACCCCAGGAATGCTTTTTTTTACATTGGAATTGGACAAGATTTTTTAATATTCTCCTGGAAACCCAGTCAGGAAATGAAATCTGCGACCCAAATGAGAGATCCCAGACATTTCAGAAAAGACTCTGCAAAGATAAGCAAGTTGCCTAAATAAGGGAAAAATGTAAATACCTTGCAGTTTGCAAGAGGCTATCACCTGGAGGTAGATACTCTGTGAACACTATTAAGGTGTATGTCTGGTTAACGGAAAAGGTAGTACAGAGAACTGAAAGTGAAATCTTTGCACAGAAAATCTTAACACTTGAAATATGTGGCTGTTAGAATGTGTGTGATGAGTGTCCTTTAAATCAAGTTAGCAAAAAAATGAAAGAGGGGAATAAGAGGCAGCAAAATGTGAAGAGAAAGCATTTTGAACTTTGGAACTTTCATAAACTGATTGAGAAAGGAAGATCTCTGACTGGTCTTCATGAAGCTCTCTTTGATACCAGAAACGCCATTAAAAAAAAAAAAAAAAAACACTTTCCCTACAAGGGAGAAGGGGCAGTTTCTATTGACCTTGAATCCAGCAGGTGCTGAATGAAGGGAAAATAAGACATTTGATCTGGAGGGAGAAGAGGAACCCCCTGAAGAGTTAGGGAACTCCCACTTGCCATGTGTACCCTTGACACTTCATAGGTAAGTACAGTTAGTAGACTATTACAAGCCTAGCCAATAACCAGAGGACAGACTCAATCCCTGAAACTTGTATCTGTGAAATAAAGACCTTAATTTTTCTACCAAACCATTTTTCTTTGATGATTTGTTGCTAAGGGGGAAGTGGAAACTGATTTTGTGGAAGAATCAAGGATTATCAGGTTTGGGGAGGAATGTCGTATTTGTAGATTATTCAGACTTGAACTGTGCATGCTTTTGGGAGGCCTCACTTCTTTTTTAAAACCTCCTTACCGTTATTTCTTGAAAACCTGTTTGCCTGAACTGCTTGTTTTGCTTTTTATAAAAAGATCTTGAATTTCAAGGTAAAACATATAACAAACTTGCAGAAGGAAGGCTGAAAAATCTTGGTTTTCCTCATCACATTTTACCAGGACCTTAGCAGCAGATAAAAATGCAGCCTCCCTACTTAAGGGAAAATTCAGAATTTCAGCTTCTACATATTTAGGCGTATTTTGAGAATGTAACTATGCAAATCTTTTAACAGTCCCAGTAGCTGCTGCTCTGAAAGATGCATCAGTTGAGTCATAAGAATACTTGGTTACTTGAGAAACAGACATGGTAAGAACATTTAAATAAGATTTTCCCTCAGATGAAGGAAAAGTGGCAGTAATGTTCCCTATTTTCAAAAGAAGCAAGCAAAAGCTAACAGAAGCGTGACAGTTTAAGAATTCTAAAAATATGAGTGGCAAAGAATGTACTGTTGTGAAATCTATCTATAGCTTTCCCATACTTGTTACAGGGGGAGGTATTTGCATTTACTGAATGTTTAGCTGAAAAGAATTTGACAAGATTATTATTGCAGGGTCAGATATGGGATTAGAAAAGATGTACTTGTAAGATGGGGAACCTTATGCAGTCTGTCTGCTGCCTTAGGAGCTGCAAGGCCGGCTGACAGGCATGTTGCAACCTGTAATAAAAATATCTTTCCAAGCTGGAAGAAGGACAAGAGGAAAAGCAATAGGCTAAGGAAATTACAGTTGTGATAAATCATACATTTTCAAAGAAACTGGAGTTTCATCTTGTTCCCACTGAAAATATTGATTAATTCTAGATATGGTTTCAGATAAGGAACATTCTTCTAAGGGGGAATCAGAAGTACTGTCCTCCGAGTCCACTATCTGTAGCTGGAGGGGAAATAATTTGTTCCCTTGTCATCACACTGGGAATCTTTAGGAACTGAAGAATTTGTTTTGCCATTAGCAGTATAACGAGAGTGAGAGAGGCTACAAGCCTGAGCTAAGACCATTAAATTTTTTCTATGTAGAGTAACAGAGAGGTAGATAAATATTTAACTTTTTATTTTCAACAGGAATATCCGTAGAAACAGATAGACTCCTGTCCGCGATATCACCCAGCAGAACAGGCATCTTAGTCCGGCCAGGCATAGAAGTATTCCCCACTCCTTTAGAGACCCTCAAGAGTGATTCTCCCATGCCTGCAGAGCACTTGTCTAAACCCTAATCCATTGTGGCTGAAGGGACTACACCAAAGGAAGATGAGCGATCTGAGAACCTGAAATGGCTATTTGCAGGGTCTTCCTTTTGAGACTGAGGCAAGGAAGCAGCCTGCTGAACTGGCAAAGGCGGTCTTAAAATTTTCTTTTTCTTGTGTCTAGAGGAAGGAAGAACCAAGGAACAACTTCGAAGTGGATGAGAAGTCTTTAACCAAAGATGATGTTCTTCGTGTTTCACTGTTGCAGTCATTACATTTGGGGTAATCTGCTGGCAGGTTGCCCTCAGTCGGCCTGAATTCCAAAGTCTTGGGTCCTGCGTCGGTTGCTGTCTCCTCTTCCATGACGTCAGGTCGTCAGGGGTATAAAACAAGCAGCCAACGCCATTTTCTTTAGTCTTTCTTGCCGCGCGGTGCCCGAAGCAGAAGCATTTCACAAGTGCCGGTCAGCCAACTCCTGAAATATTCGAGTTTGAGTTTCAGAATCGAAGTCTTCACTAAAGCTAAGTACCCCGTTCGGGAGACTTTTTTCTTGCTCCATATCGATGTCAGAAAAAGTTAATAATTGTATTACTTGTGGGAAGCAAATACCTCATAACGATTTCCATTTATACTGTATTCCTTGCCTAGGCCCTGATCACAACGTGCCTGGCTGTCGGTTTTGTGCTAGATTTAACTAACGCACTATTAAGCGTCTGTATATTTTTGCCTCAAAGTATTTTGGAAACAGATTTAACTACCCAGAAATGTCGTTGGATAGCAATCCAACTGCCGGAGTACTTAAAAAGCGCAAAGAAAAGGACAGAGAGGGACAGTCGAGGTCCAAAACCGATGACGAAGCTTCTCCTAAGCCAGTCGCCGGTTCACCAGTACTCGGTGAGGCGCTTTCGTAGCCCCTGATAACCCGCTACTTTCGAGTCGCAGGCACCTACCGAGACCCATGTGGAGTCAGGCACGCTGCGAGATACTCAAAGTATTGGACCCACGGATGTATCTCCCTCGGATGGGTCCTGAGCCACTGAGCAGGCACCGACTTCTGAGGGTGTATTCAGGCCTCAGCATTTTTATATCAAACCTACGACAGCTGCAAAACCAAAGACAAAGGCAATTTCTAAAACTAAAAAAACGACGCATGAGCCACATGCACAGGCCACTATGCCTAAAAAACAGATGATCAAAATGGCTGAAGACCTTATTAACTTGATCAGGGGTTCCCATCCCCCTCCTGATAAGAGGCCTAGGCAAGACACTGATTATGAATCTTCAGATAAGGTTTCTATTTCTTCTGATTCCTCTTCTGATCAGGAATTATCTATACCTCCCTATGAGGATTCTGATGCAGAGGAGTCTATACCATCTGCATCACCTCCTGAGGATTATTCATTTGGAGAAACCTTGCATACTTTGAGGGAGCATTTTCACTGGGAGAGTCAAGATTTCTCAGAGTCAAAAAAGAGGCTCGGGGATTTCCTTCTTCTCCCTCAGCACAGGCCTTTAGCAATACCCCTGTTTTACACATTGTGGATGATGTGTTTTTGGAGTCAAGCTTGACCCCTGACTCCTTACCTCCGGCTCCCAGCAAGCCTGACAAATATTACAGGGTCCCTCAATCTTACAAATTTTTATTTAGAAACCCTGCTGCTGATCCTGAAACTATTTCACAGGGTCCAAAGGGAGTTAAGGCCTCAACAGCAAAAAATCCTACCCCCTCTGACAGAGATTCAAGGGCACTGGATAGATGGGGAAAAAAGGTTTATACATCTGCAACCTTGGCAATTAGGGCCTTAAACTGCCAGTTTCAGTATTAAGGCAGAAGAGGTTTTAAAGAAAATGGAAAACAAAGCTAAGTCTATGCAAACTGTAAAAGACTTCTTACAAGTGCAGCCACCAAGATTTAGTAGACACTGGCCTACAAAAGGTCCTTTCCTGTGACAGACAGAGCTCAAAGGGGCAAATCCAGATGCCCTAAAGGTTCCAGATAACAGGCACAAGATTCATAAAGGTCAAAGCAATGGGGCGCTTCTACCTCCAAATCTGGAGGAGATAAAGCGCAGACCTACAGAAAACAGTCCCAATGACTTCCCTCTGCCTTCACTAAGCACTTACCTTTTGGCAGCACCCTTAGGGGGAAAAATTAGCACTTTTTGCTCAAAATTGGCAGTTAATAACCCAGGACAAGTGGGTGTTAAACATAGTATCACAGGGATACAGATTCCATTTCCATACTCTGCCAATGGCAAACGGTTGGCCATATCTGCCAAAAAGTCAATGAGCAGAGGCACAGAAACAGGTTACGTCCCTCATGGATATGGGGCCATTCAGCCAGTACCAAAACAGCAAAAAGGACAAGGTTTTTACTCGACTGTTCTTGGTACCCAGAAAGGACAAGGCCTGGCGGCCAGTACTGGATTTATCGATTTTGAACACATACCTGGACATTCCAAAATTCAAAATGCTGACTTTGCAGCAGCTTCTGCCCATGCTGGGCAAGAATGCTTGGCTGGTGACATTAGACCTAAAAGAGGCATACCTGCATGTCCCAGTAAGGCAATCGTGCAGAAGATACCTCCGATTCAAGGCTGGCTTAATGCATTACCAATTCTCTGCACTGCCCTTTGGCTTATCTACTGCACCCAGGGTCTTTGCAAAGTGCCTGGCACCAGTAATTGCTTTTTGCAGTCAAAGAAGTATACAAATATATCCTTACTTGGACGACTGTCTCATTCAAGCAGAGAACAAGGGCATTCTTCTTCAACACCTGGCATTTGTGAAAAGGCTTCTAACATGCCTAGGGTACACAATAAACGAAAAGAAATCGCAACTGGTACCCTCTCAAAAGATAACATTCCTGGGTGCAAGCTTGAATACAACTGCCCAGAGGGCTTACCTCACGCCAGACAAACAAAGGCAACAGACTACTTGCTTCAAACTGATGGCGACAAAAACATAGTTATCTACAAGACAAACTCTGTAGGCTTTGGGCTTCATGGCATCCTGCATACTACTGATTCCATATGCAAGACTGCATATGAGGAAACTTCAATGGTACCTAAAAAGTTTATGGAGTCAAATTGTCACAGTCTGGAAACAATGATTCCTCTCATTCCCTGCCTACAACAGGAGTTTCTGTGGTGGGCAAAGGCATGTTACCAAAACATGGGACGGGCATTCACTCTACCCTCTGCCAGCCGAACCTTAACAACAGACTTGTCAGATTATGCCTGGGAGGGGAAACATGGCGGGGAAGATGCATTCAGGGCCATGGACCCCAAAACAAATGCATCTACATATCAACCAGAAAAAGATTCTAGCTGCTCAAATTGCCCTGACAGCCTTCAAGGACTTACTTCATCCAGGACAACTACTGATAAAGACGGACAGCACCACGGTTATGTGGTATATAAACAAGCAGGGAGGCACGCACTCATACCCCCCTTTACAGATTAGCCATGGCACTGTGGGACACAGCTTTGACTTACCAAGTACATCTTCAAGCTCAATTTCTGCCTGGAAAACAAAATACTCTGGCAGACGATTTAAGCAGAAACCTTATGGGCCCTCATGACTGGAAGCTAGCTCCACAAGTCTTCAGCATGATAACAAAGAAATGGGGAGCCCAGACACAGATCTATTTGCCTCTCCTCAAAATTATCAATTGAAAAGATTCTGCACAAGGACTTATAACAGACAAGCATGGAAACTGGACGCCTTATCCTTAAGTTGGAAAAACCTATTAGTTTACTCCTTTCCTCCTCTGCCTCTTCTTCCCAAGGTCCTACTAAAAGTCAGACAAGAGAAACCAAAGATACTAATTGCACCAGACTGGCCTCACCAATACTGGTATCTAATACTAAGGAACTTGTCTCAATATCCAGCTTGGACCTTAACTCAAAGACCTCAACTACTGTCCCAGCAAAACAATCAGATCCTGCACAATCAACTCCAGACACTGAACCTGGCAGCATGGCTGATCATGTAGTTATACAAACAACACCTCTCAGTAAAGCTGTGATGGATGTCATTTTGGAAGCCAGAAGGCCTAGTACTAGAAAAGTTATGCTGATAAATGGAAGAGATTCTGTGCTTTGAATCAAGCACAAGGAACTGATACAGCAGAACCAAATATTCCTCAGATATTACAATACTTGACTGAGATGCTTGACAAAGGCCTATCTTTCTCATCAATTAAAATCCATGCCTCTGCCATTTCGGCTCATTACAGTACAGAGCCACCAATCTTTTGTCATCCTTTACTAAAGCAGTATCTTAGAGGAGTCAAACATTTAAGGCCTCCTAGAAGATCACCAATACCTGCATGGGACCTCAATTATGTGTTGGAAAAGCTCACCCTGCCCCCATTTGAACCAGCTGCTACTGCTGCTAAAAAGTTTGTATCATGGAAAACAGCTCTGCTTCTAGCAATGACTTCAGCAAGAAGAGTCTCAGAGTTACAGGTCCTCATGGCTGTGGAGCCTTTTATCATATTTTTACCCAGACAGGGTGTCTCCGAGGATAAATCGAGCATTTATGCCTAAGGTTGTTTCCATTGTGGCTCTTACCAAACTATTCATCTGTCAGCCTTTTATCCAAACCCGCAGAACAAGGGGGAGAGAATTCTGCATTCCTTGGACGTACACAGACAGCTAAGAGTCTACTTGAGCAGGACTAAAGAAAAACTGAGCAATTACTAGTGACATGTTGCAGGATCAGAAGGAAAGGCTATTTCAAAGCAGACTATTTCATAGTGGATAAGCCACTGCATTCGTTTCTGCTACTTACAACATGGCAAACCTGTGCCCAAGGGCATTAGGTCTCATTCCACCAGAGCTGCAGCTACTTAAGCAGCCTTTCTCAGGGGAGTACCAACCAAAGACATTCTAGAGGGTGCTACTTGGAGTTCTGTTCACACCTTTACACAAAGCATTATCATTTGCCTCTCTACTCTCAAGTCCAGGGCAGGCTTTGCCACTGCAGTTATGCAAGGCCTTGTAGCCGCACCTAATGCTGTTGAGCTCCAGCCTCCCAACCATAGCTTTGGGATTCTACCCAAATGTAATGACTGCAACAGTGAAACATGAAGAACATAGTACAGTTGTGTACACTTACCATAAATGTAGATGTTCGAGTGTATTCACTGTTGCAGTCCAGGTTACTCGCCCACCATCCCCCCTTTCATTCTGGATTTTATCTTTCTTTCTCTATCTTCTACAACCTATGTGGAGTATTTGCTTGTAGATGAAGGTAAAGTTTATATTGATGCATGTATATATAGTTTTTATATATATATGTATATTTTTGCTACCGTTTTGGGGGCACCTGACATCTGGGGCAAGAATGACTAAAGAAAATGGCGTCTGTTGCTTGTTTTATACCCCTGATGACCTTAATGTCATGGAAGAGGAGACAGCAACCGACGTAGGACCCAAGACTTTGGAATTCTGCCAGCAGATTATCCCAAATGTAATGACTGCAACAGTGAATATACCCGAACATCTACATTTATGGTAAGTGTACACAACTGTACTTTTTAAAGGAAGAAAAGAACACACTGTGAACAAGCACCAACACTTCACTCAGCTCGATGAAGAAATAAATGTAAAAAGCCGTTCTTACTCACTTTATTGCCAAAACAAAATAAAGTTAAGCGCTTTTCGTTTGGGAAATATCCAAGCTTCTTCAGATATAAAACAAGAACAAAAACAGTCAGCCCAGCTAGAATCCACTCTATAGCATAAAAAGTTAATTGATTAATTGCCTACAAATGGATCGCAACACTCATTTAAAATACACTTCGGTATAGAAGTATTATCATTATTTTTAGTTTTTATTTTTATTACATATGCACACATTTATTC
>NC_056750.1:566278417-566279734 GCF_019279795.1 Protopterus annectens | reverse complement strand
GACTAAAGGTTTTTTAGCCTAATGATATGTTTTTAACATCACAGTTTTTATTAACCATACTCTGCTAAGTGTATTCCCTTTGATTATTAATATGCATTTTATTGTGTTGTATTGTCCTTCTGTGGACTGCAATTTGAATGTTGAGAAATTCAAGTATTATTCTGTGGTTCTAGGACCCTGTGAACTTTTCTGAACTAATTAATTGGTTTTAATTGTGAGATTCCCGCCTTTTCATTAGTTTTTAGTATATAATATGTGTTTTTACTCTTTATATGTGAGTCTGAAGAAGCCGAATATGGTGAAAGCGCTTACTCAATAAAGATTGTCTGCCACGACATTTACTTTATTTTTTGTGAGTGGTTTATTGGTGGAGAGATTCTACTTAAGAACAGTATGCAGTAATTTTTACACCGACTACTTGCTTGTGTTTCGATGTTACAGCCTTGGTTCACTCTCTGAGCTTTGAATTTTCCTTTACATCCCCAAAGTAGTACTTAATTTGTTCCAACATCAAGAATTTAAAGGATGTGAAATTAGTGCACATAGCACGATGCTTACTGAGAGCATTAAAATTGTCTTTGTTCCTGATAGCTCCATAATGTTCCTTTATTCTGTCACTCAACCTGCGGACAGTTTTACCAATATAAAAACTTGAACATGTGGTACATATTGCACAGCACACTACCATACTAGAATTGCAGTCAAAACAATTGTCAAAAGACACTTTGATGTTGCAGTGAGGAAAAGTGTAGAATTCACCTTCAAAAATGTACTGGCAACATACACCTTTACCACATTTGTGCATACCATTGGAATTGGAACCCTTAATTCCAGGTGTTAAAGAAAACTGACTGTCTTTGTTCTCAAAAAAAGCTTATAAGGTTTTAGTTCTCTTATATGAAAACATAGGTTCTACTCCTAAAGTAGTCCTGATGTTTGGTTCACATAATATGATCTTCCAATTCTGTTTTAAAATATGCCTGGAGTCATTTAAATCCCTACACATAGGTAACAAAAAACTGATGGAATGTGATGAAATAGATGTGTCTTTATGTGCACTATATGTAGGAGTGAAACCATTAGTTATGATAGGTTTGAATTTGGCAATTCTCTCATTAGTGATTTGACTTCTGACTGAGTTAATTAACATTGAGGGATAGTTCTTTTGACTAAATAATGAGGAGAGAAAGTCACAGTCTATTTCGAACACCATGTTGTCACAAGTTTATCTTGACAGTCTTATAAATTGACTATTCGACACATTCCTTTTCATAAAATATGGGTGTGAGCTGTCTAAATCAAGGTAGTTGTTCCTAA
>NC_056750.1:566270917-566273417 GCF_019279795.1 Protopterus annectens | reverse complement strand
TATGGATCCGGTAGTCAGATGAAAGCATGGAATACATGAAGAACGCAAGTCTGCAGTCGTTTCTCAGTTCCCACCTAACGGCTCAACCATTAGGAACAAGCATTGCAGTCCTTTAAATTTATGTACTATCCCCAAGGCACATACGCATAGCTTGTGTAAAACTAATGTCCTATGAGGGTGACATTCATCAAAATCAGGGTATTAAATCCATTTCTTCAGACTTTAAAGGCACAGAATGTTTTTTTGACAAGGAATTCACGATTGACACGTCCAAAGATGCTAACGGCTCGTCAACGGACACAGCTGTTAATTTTAATCGTGACGGATGCACTTCGGACCTTGCACCCTATGTTAATAATAGATCGCCAGCACAAACCATTAGTTCCTTGCATAAAACAACAGGCGAAAAGGTTACTGATGATTTGGCTGGCTATCAGGAAGTATTTAAAATAAAAAATTTTGCTGACAAGTCGTTTGTTGAGAGCAACAGCTTAAAAGAAGAAAACGTACTGGCAGCTAATATAATAAACACTGTCAACACTGTCAATCCAGCGACTAATGTTAGGATTAATACACAATTTCTCCAACCTTTGTGTGATTGTCATACATTATCCACAGAAATCCCTGTGGGTTACCACTCTGGATATGATACATCGACAGTGCACAAAGGAATGAACCTTTCAAATAGTAATTATGGTGTAGTTACTAATGCTTCATTTCCAAAGCAAGTTCTAACTGTTCCA
The DNA here is from genome assembly GCF_019279795.1 of Protopterus annectens. Taxonomy (NCBI): domain Eukaryota; kingdom Metazoa; phylum Chordata; order Ceratodontiformes; family Protopteridae; genus Protopterus; species Protopterus annectens. Next base: position 566,272,674 of record NC_056750.1, on the reverse strand, counting down.
AGTCAAAATAATGGTCATGTTGAATTAGTTAATAGTTTAACTAATGTAACTACACAGTCACATCTTTCTTTGGACAATGCATTGTTACAAACAAAAAATACACTGATTGACAAAGGTACTGGGTTTAGGGATTTCCATGGTAACTTAGTTAACACACCATCTTTGCCATCTACTCAGTTTGCCAGCCATGGTATTCCCAGTAAGCCTTTTTTGTTGTCATCTTGTAATAAGGGTACTCAACTACCACATGCACAAGCTTTACTGGTCAACAATTGTATTAGTAGCTGTAACAATCAAACATCCAACAAGGGTAATTGTTGTGTTATCTTCTGATCACACTACTCACAGTAACAGACATGAATTAATACAACAGGTGAAACTTGATAATAATCCTGAAAGATATCATAATGCTGGTGTTAATGATACTGTTGGTTTAAATGGTGTTGATTTGTCTGAAGACCATTTTCAGAATCCTATTGTAGCACAAAACTCACACTGTTGTTCCTTCACACTATCCAGATGTTAATGCTGAATTAATGGATTTATTGAAACAAGGGTCTGTAGTTAACCCATTTTTAGTTGAAGATTCTGATCTGATGTTTCATCAAAGGTTTGCTCCATCTAACACAGGGCATTTGTTGTCTATTGAATGTAAACCTCTTATTATGAAACTGGAAAGGAAATGTATGTCTTTAAAGGGTTACAACTAGATATACAATTTTAAGAAACACGTATACAATTAGGAATCATTCCTAAGGGGTTACGCATTAGTAATTTTCCTAATAGGACTAGGAGGAATTCCTTTTTGCATACGGAATTAAGTATATAATGAAGCTGGTTTGAAAGCCCTCGAAATTATTATTATGGATAATAAGGAACAACTGAAACGGATTGGTGTAGAAATTTCCTCTCTTAACGAAGGTATTTGTGGTCACCCTGAGTTTTGTATTTACAAACCCCTATATGATTCCATACTTCCAAAAATCACTAGATACACAGCTACACTGTTGAACAGGAAAAAGAATAAATTAAAAAGGGATCAACGTCAATACCAGGGAGGTTTTGTATATCCCATTAGAGCATCTTTTGGTAATGATTTCTCTGAAGGACAGTTTACATGTCGGTTTCAAAACCATACTAATTGGGGAAACTATTACTCAGACTTTGAGAGAAGGATCCCAATAGTTTTACAGAAAGTAATTTTGTTAATAACACCAGTAGAAGAAATCATTTTGGTCAGGATAGACATACACATGTCCACCCTAACAAGGTATCAGGAAAATATTTCAATTCAGAAAGGGGACCTAGGTCAGATTTCAGAGATATTACGCCCTTGGTTAGACATTTGTCACATCCAGATGGTAACAGGCAATACTACGCAAATAACATGACTGGTAGCATTAGTAACTCCTTGGTGAGTTCTGTGTTTTTTCTTCCCCCAACTTACAACCTGTTTTACCATCATTCCCCCACTCCAGAAATGTCACTATTGTAAACGGAGTAAGTTCTCCTTCTCAAGTGAACACGACAGGTCATACAAACTACACTGCCATGGGTAACACTCACTCTACCCCTACCTCCACTACTGAAATTCTCCCTACGTCTTTGTCTTTTTTTAGAACGAAGGTTAACACCTGTCAGGGGAACCAGAGAGTTAACACCACAAGTGGTCCCACCAACAACAAAGGAGAAAGGGAGAGGGAGAAGTTCAATATTTTCCCTACTTCCTCCAAGACACATGATTACGAGACTCAGTT
>NC_056750.1:566248417-566263417 GCF_019279795.1 Protopterus annectens | reverse complement strand
TCTTCTTGGTCTGATTCCCATAAAAGGAAAAGATCATCTACAAACCTAACATAAAACTTTACATATTTTTTGTAGGATTCCATTTCAAACAGATGTACTATCTCCCAATCAGCCATAACTAGATTGGCGTAGCTATTGGCACAAGATGTGCCCATAGCTACGCCATCTCGCTGTATATAGATCTCATCCTTGAATGCAAAAACATTGTTATTCAAAACAATTTCAATCAAATCACATATTACTTCGACAAAAGATTCACCATATTTTGGATCATTAATGAGTCTATTTTTTATACATTCAACCCCCATTTCATTGGGTATAGATGTAAATAACGATTGAACATCCAGGGTGACCAATAATATATCATCAGTAACAGAAGTTTTTGATGTATATTCATAAAGCTTTAATAGGAACTGCTTAGTGTCTCTAAGTATATGTTCATAACTTTCAACTACAGGTCTGAGAACAGTTTCCAAATATAATGATATGGGCTCAGTTGCCCATCCTTTACCTGCGACAATGGGTCGCATGGGAGGTTGCAGAGGATCTTTATGAATTTTAGGTATCCCTTGTATGCATGGTATGGTTGGCTCCATTACCATGCAAAAGCTATATACCTCTTCATTTATTTTTCGTTGGTTATGTAACATGTCTAGGCTATATCTAATTCTATTTATTATGTTATCTATTGTTTCCAATCTTATTTTAACATAATATTCTGTGTTGTTAAGCATAGATTTCATGCTGTGGATATAATCTTTCATGTCCATGATGACTGTGGGTCCTCCCTTGTCTGCTGGTCTGAGCATTATGTTAGGATCTCTTTCTAAGACTTTTAATGCTTGACGTTGTTTATATGTTAAGTTTCCATACCATTTTTTCTTTTTCTGTTTTTCTTCATACATATGTAAATCCTTTTCTACTAATTTAGTGAATGCATCTATCAATGGATGCAAGTTGGGTACAAAAGTACTCGGTTTCTTTAATTTCTTACTGTTTGTTATTTCACTACCATAATCTAGTTTTAGTTGAACATTCCTAGTGAATAACTTTAAGTCTGTCACTGTTTGAGTAATCTCGCTTTTTATTGAAGGAATAAAGGTAAGTCCTTTTTCCAATACTTCTTTCTCCTCTTTATCTAATTCTCTATGGGATATGTTCCAAATAATGGAATTCAAGTCCCTTGCCACATTTTTTTGATGGTTGGGCCTGTATATTCCTGGTCCATCATTCTCCTCTTCTGTCGTCCCCTGCTCATAGAGCGGTTTCTTCCTTTTGTCCAAGTCTGCGCTATGGGGAAAGGGACTGTTTCTTTGATGTTATTTTGATTATTTACTCTTTTTTGCTGTCTATCTTCTTTATTCAGAGGTTCATCCTCTGTTACTCCTAATTCCACTATCTCTTCTATTTCTTCCCCTACTAAAATTAAGTTGTTAGTGGACTGGGAGGTGGGAACACTATTTTCATCATCACTATTGTGCACTTCCTGCCATTCACTATGTTTCACTTTAGTTTATTAGCATTGAATACATAGCTTATACACATTTTTACACCTCTCCACTACTTTACCATTCCATAGAGTACATTCATGTTCCTATTTTAGTCACATTAGAGTTATTTTTATATTTAAACCTGAATAATTAGTTATTATATGTAGGGCGCCATGAATTTTAATTTAAGTATTATATACATACAGTTTCTATATACATACAGTTTTACTAGTTTTTAATAGAGACCTTTTATATTCTATCAATTATTTATAGTGATAGATTTGTAAGCAAAGCCCTTTTTAAGGCTTGAAAATATTATAACTGATGAAATTTGCAATAGAAATGTTTCTGGTATCCGTATGCCAATTTATACTGGCAACACTCTAGCATCCTTATATAAATCATGTAGTCGGGATGTATGAACGAATATTTCATATATTCCAGCAATGATTATTTATTTATTTAAACGGGTAGTTTATTGTTGGCTTGAAGAAATGGAACTCATAAGTTCCATATTCGTTCAGTTATATGTAATCATTAAATGTTTGCCAGGTCTAAAATCATGATGGAGACTGATGCAAACTCATTTAGGTTATATTTGAGCTATATGACTTAGACGCTAAGCGTTCATAAAGGTCCAATTATAGCATGCTCATCTAGGTTATATTTTTAGCTATATGTTTCATGCTTAAACCCGTGATACTTACCAAAAGGATGTAGATAACAACATCCACAAACTGAAATAAAAACGTGTCACAGTTATAGGAGACAACAATTCAGGTGAATCCACGGACATTTCCAAGTATGAACAGAAATACCAGTACACAGTGCATTTGGATTTTTAAGAAGTTCTAAATGAATTATTTTATGATTAAAAGTTAAGTTTTAAACAGATTAAATAGTTTAGATTTGATTCATATCTAATGTAATACAATAAGAAGTTATGTACCTACCATAACGTTCCATGTTAGTTGTCTTCTCTCGCCTTCTTTCTTGCTTGATGGGTTCGGAGCCGATCCTCGGCTCCGACTCGGCACTTGCTTTAGCTCGAGAACTCCTTTTACCAGCTCGAGGCAGCCCCATATCCCATGATGCAAGGCAGTAAGTACCCAGATCTCGTTTGTGGACAAAGGGCAATAACACCAAGCAAAAAATACTTCCCAAAGGAAGAAGAAACTTACAGATGGAAAAAGGACCAGGTCTGAATGGTCTTTAGCATAATAATTTCTTATACAAGGTCTGTCCAGGCCAGGGGAAGGAGGGAGGTGCAGAAAGAAGGCCGAGAAGACAACTAACATGGAGCGTTATGGTAGGTACATAACTTCTTAATGTTAAGTTGTCAATCTCGCCTTCATTCTTGCTTGATGGGACCGCGTCCCTAGCACCTCTATCCTGGGTGGCTCAATGGAACAAACTCTTGAGGACTGTAGAGCCAAAACTGGCTCTGTCCCTGGAGGCCAAGTCCAATTTGTAATGGGAAACAAAGTGTGAGGAGTGGCCCAAGTGGCGCTGCACAAATAGTGTCCAAAGGAAGTCTAGCCTGAAAAGCTGTAGAAGTAGCTAAACTCCTGGTTGAATGTGCTTTAGGTTTTGAGCACAGCTGTTTTCCCCTGAGTATAGATTTCAGTGATGACCGAAGAAAGCCATCTGGACAAAGTCACTTTAGAAACAGGAAGGCCTTTTTTATTATCCGCATAGGAAACAAAAAGTTGATCAGATTTTCTAAATTTTTTTGTTCTGTCCAAATAATATCTGAGTTGACGGTGGACGTCAAGATAATGTAGCTTTTGTTCAGCCCTATCTGAATAGTTAGGAAAAATACCGGAGATCAATGGATTGATTGAGATTGTTCGTTGAAGCGACCATAGGTAAAAGGATGGATTAGTTCTCAAAGATACTCTGTCTTTGTGAAAAATCAAATAGGGGTCGAACCGAAGAGCATGAAGTTCAGACACCCTCCTGGCAGATGTAATAGCCACTAGAAATAAAGTTTTCCAAGAAAGATATTTCAGGGAACAAGAAACAGCTGGCTCGAAGCACGGAAGAAGCAAGGATGTCAGCACTAAATTTAGATCCCACTGAGGAGGAGGATTCCTGATTGGAGGCTTCAGTAGGAAAATTCCTTTCAAGAAGGCCCTGCAGAGCCTATGGGACATAATATTATGATCTGCTATCCCGACATGAAAATTAGAAATAGCAGCCAATTGAACTCTGACTGTGGAAGAAGAGGAGCCTGCATGAAAAATCTCTGCTAAGAAGTCCAGAACTGCCTGAACAGGGGCAGTAAAGGGATCAATATTTTGGGCCTTAGCCCAATAAGAGAAACGTTCCATTTGCTTGTGTAAATCCTCCTGGTAGAGGATTTTAGTTAAGCTACTATGATGTCTCTAACTGGGTTAGAGATCAAAGGAAGCCTGGCTAAGGAAGGAAGTGGAGCAACCAAGCTGTGAGGTTGAGAGAAGGGATTGACCGGTGCAGCTGACCGGATTGGTGAATCAGTAGATCTGGCACTGGGTCCAGATGCCACGGCTGCACCAAAAGGTGATGATGGAGGAACGGAAACCAAACTTGTCGAGGCCAGTAAGGGGCAATGAGAATCAATTTGGCTCTCAAAACGGTAGCTTTCTGGATCACCTGAGGGATCAGAGGAAATGGAGGGAAGGCATAAAGAAGTCACTGGGGCCAATCCTGGGTCACAGCGTCTCTGGGGGGATGGCCTGATAGAGGAAAGAGGCTGAAGAAGTCTGGACATTTGCTGTTTTGGGGAGTAGCAAAAAGATCGCAACATGGACGACCCCATTCCAGAAAAATCTCTTCCGCTATAGATTGTTTGAGAGACCACTCGTGAGGCATGAGAATAGCTCTGCTCAATCTGTCCGCTATAATGTTGGTTTTCCCAGGGATATGCGTTGCTACCAGAAACCGATGAGAGGAGATCGCCCATTGCCAAAGTCTGAGCTTCGACACAAGGGGTAGGACCTGGTTCCGCCCTGTTTGTTGATATACCAAACTACAGACATGTTTGTCTGTGTGGACTGCAATTGTCCCTACAGGAAGAAAGTCGTTGAGGGCTTGCAACGTTAAAAGCACTGCTCTCATCTCCAGGACATTTATGTGCAGATGGTACTCGAACGGTTGCCACGTCCCATGAACCATCCTGCCCTGATAATGACCCCCACCCGATCAGGGAGGCATCCGTGGTGACAGTGGCTATCGGGGGAGGTACAAAGCACCTGCCTTGGTGAACCTGAGACGATGTGATCCACCAAGCAAGATGTTCTTTGCATGTTTGTGTCACCAGAATCTGGTGACGCATTGGGAGTTGCTGGTATGACCACTGTGTGAACAGCATCCACTGAAGGAGGCGCATGTAGAACCGAGCCAGGGTAAGAAGAGTAATGGCCGCAGCCATGAGACCTAATACCTTTAGAACCATTCTGGCCTGTACTTTCTTGCTGGCCAGAATGATCCTGACATGAGTTTGAATGTCTGAAACTCTTTGTTCTGTAAGGGTAGCTGACATCCGAACAGTATCTAAGTTTGCCTATGAAGGTAATAGACTGGCAGGGCGATAAGGATGACTTTTGAAGTTGATTGAGATGCCTAAATGAGAACACAGGTCTATTGTGTAATCCCTGGCTTGTATAAGCTGATGCCTGGTGGTGGCTGACAGGAGCCAGTCGTCGAGATCTGGAAACACCTGGAATCCCTGGCGTCTCAGGTGAGCCGTTACCACTGCCATACATTTGGTGAACACTCTGGGGCCGTGAGTGAGACCAAAGGGCAGGGCTCTGAACTGGAAGTGACTGGACCCCAGCCAGCGGAGAAATCTCCTGGGCGTCTGTGAATTTTGATGTGATAGTAGCGTCCTGAAGATCTATTGAGCACATCCAGTTGTCCTTCTGTAAGAAGGGCAGAATTGACTGAAGAGTGACCATTGAATCTTGTTTTCCTGACAGACTTGTTGAGTCTGCTGAGATCAATATTGGTCTCCAGTCTCCGTCTTTTGGGGACCAAAAGAACCTTGAGTAGATTCCGGGCTCTGAATGGTCTACTGTAACTGGCTGAATGGCTCTTTTTTGCAGTAGTTTTGCGATTTCTAACTCTGCAATGTCCCTTAGACCGGGTGGTACATCTGGAAGGGAACTTGAGGGAAGGGACTTTCCTCGAAAGGAATTATGTAACCCTTGGATATGATCGACTGTACCCATCTGTCTTGAGTGAGGGAATGCCAGGCTTCTGGGTACAGTGATAATCTTCCCCCGACTGCCTCCAAGGAGGGACAGCCGGGCAACACCTCAGGGATGTTGAAAGGGCTTATCAGAGAGAGGCTCCCTGTTTCCCTGGTTCTTGGACCCCCTCTGCCACTAGGCGTCTGTTGTTGTTACCCCTCTGCCTCTAGGGGTAAACTGACCACGTGAATCGGCGTGACTCCTTGGGATTCTGGAACCACATCTTCCCACCCTTCTGTCCTTTGGGATAAGGCCTAGAAGGGGTGGAAAAATGGACTCCAACAGCAGAAAGAGTCTTGCCGTCCTGCTCACACCTGGTCAAGGTTTCCTTCACCTGAGGGCCAAACAAAGCTGACCCATCAAAGGGAGAATTTGTGAAGGGCGCCTTAAAGGGATCCATAAAATCACATAGCCGCATCCAGGCTTGGCGTCTAAGAGCCACACCTGTGCCTGCGGCTCTACTCTCCATCCGCAGCATAAGATATTAGCCGCATGGAGGAGTTAGTAATGGAATTGAGGGTTCCTAGCTGCAAGCAATCTTTTCTTGAGCCCCTGCAGCTGTAGGATCCTGAACTACTTCTCCCAGCTCCTTGAGGATATCTCTTTGGAGTCTGGTGAAGTGACATAGGTAATTCAGCGAGCATAGCAAAGGTCGCTGAGGAAAACATCTGCTTACCGTACCTATCCATGGTCCTAGAGTCCTTATTAGGAGGATGGACGGGCACGGAAGGATCTGCAAGTTCCTTTTTGGTGGCGGCAGCCACCACCATGGCATCAGCGGGGACACCCTTGGTAAGGAATTGTTTGTCACTAGGGGCAGTGATAAATTTAGAAGGCCTCCTAGGGACTGGCTCTACAGAGTCAGGAGCTGCCCACGCCTTCGTGCAATAACCTGCATAAGGGGGTCGAAGGCGGAGACACCCAGGAGGTGGAGGGCGAGATCCAAGCGCCTCTAGGTATACTGACTCATCCTCAGAGGGATTGTTGGTGGGCCAGTTTCCCCTCTGTTTCAGAAGTTCTAGGATGTCTGAGAAGGAGACATCCTCAGGGGGATCTAGGGCATCCCTCTGACTCATCAAAGTCAGTATCCAGTGACAGACTCGGGAGTCTACATGCTTCCTCTTACAAGTCCTCTTCCTAGGAGGATCTCCCGAAACATCAGGAGAATCCTCGGAAGAGGGGAAATTCCCAATGGGGAAACCTGAGGCGGAGGATCTCTGGGTCCTGTAGCAAGAGAAGTGGCAGAGATGTCAACAGGTACTATAGAGGGAGGAGCTACGGGAACAGACTGCTGACTGATACCAGTGGCCAGTACACTCTTCATCACCTCGAATGCTCCCTCCCAGGCAGGTCCGAGAGAACCCGCTCCGAAGAGCTAGGAACTCCAGGGGCCACGAAAGGGAAGTCTCGAGGCAGATGTCGGAGCCGAGCTCACCAAGGCCGAGGCTCCAAGGGGAAGAGCGGGCTCGGACAAGGGTCCGATGCCACTCACCCCTCGGAGGAGACCATGGAAGCCCGACCACGAATCCCTCTAAGGAAGAGGAGATAAGAGTAGAGGCTGAAGGAACAGAAGGGGTATCCGTCCTCCAGCCGTAGTAGTAACCATGCCGAAGACTCCAACTCCAAGCTCTGGGGTAGAGTTGAAGGAGGAACTGTAACAGGGTGTGGACCAACAGTCTGCTGAGGCGGGCAGTGTAACATTTGGGCCAGTACCTGTGACTTGAGTAAACTACTGACCACTCTCTCTAGGTCAGGATCTGACAACCTGGATGACCTTGAAGATCGGCTCCGAGGGCTCTGTTCGATAGAAGAGGTGAAGCGGGCGAAAGTATCGGCTCCAAGGAAGGAGACCTCGACCTCTTCCTGGAATGAGCCATCGGAGCCGATACTACAGATCCTGTCGGAGCCGACTTCGGAGCCGACAGAGCGTCTCGATGTATCGGCTCCAGCCGAGCCGATACAGCCACCAAATAACGGTGTCGGAGCCGATCGGGCCGACACCGATGCCTGTGCCACATGGGTGTCGGAACCGATCGGAGCCGACGCCGAAGTGAACAATAGATTCGGCACCGATAGCCATCGGTGCCGAAAGCTGTCAAGCCAGAATCGGCTCCAGCGAGCCGATCTCGACTCAATGCAGTCGGGCTGAGGCCGCAGGCTTAGATACAGAAGCCTGGGCCTTGGCAGGTTTTGTTGATTTTGGTGGTGCCGACTTAGCCGGAGAGCCCTCCGGCTTAAGAAGGCCCCTAAGTATCAACTTGTTGCGTCTCTCCTGCAGGACTCTCTGGCTGAAGGAGTGACAAATAGCACAGGAGTCCTGCAGGTGAAGAGGGCCCAGACAATACAGGCAAGAGTGTGACCGTCTGTCAGAGACATCTTCTGACAGCACGAGTCACACTTCTTAAAACCTGAAACCCTCTCCTTTGACATGGTGCGAACACACAACACACACACACCAGTCAAATTAAATTAAACAAAATACCAAGAGGTATTCTATAAAACACCAACACACACACCTAACAGGGGGATGGGATAGGAATTGACTAACAAAAATTAAAAGAGACAGGGAATTTCTGTCAGAAAGGGATAGAATTAAATTTAAACTATCAAAAATTAGTTTTAGACTAAAAGGGGCTTGAAAAATCACAAAGTGAACAACTTACCAGGAGCTGGTAAAAGAAGACCTCCCAAGCGAGCTGCAAAGCGAGATCTGGGTACTTACTGCCTTGCATCATGGGATATGGGGCTGCCTCGAGCTGGTAAAAGGAGTTCTCGAGCTAAAGCAAGTGCCGAGTCGGAGCCGAGGATCGGCTCCGAACCCATCAAGCAAGAATGAAGGCGAGATTGACAACTTAACATTGACATTTAATGCAAAATGAATACTAAGCATTTATTGCATATTAATTAGCATGACATCAGAGGAAATGACATGGCGTTTCATTTTGAAACACAAAGTTATAAAAGGGCCACATGTTAAGCAATTGTAACGGCCCGAGGAAGCTAATTAAGTGAAAGCGCTTGCCTGCTTTTTTGTGATATCGCATTAAACTCTTTTTACTTTTTATTGATGTCTTGGAATTTACTCAAGTCTAAGTGGAATTGTGAAGAAAATTTGAATGAATTGTAACCATCTCGTTCATGAACTGTTTAGCTTGTGCTACAAGGTTCTAGTTCATTGAGAGGGGTGAACGCCCATTACCGCACAGAAAACGGAATCGAGGGAGACTGTTTAGCTGCGAGGCGGATGACCATTCGTGATGCTGAACAGATAATTTGTTTGCACCAGTGTTGCCAGTTTGAAGCATCTTTTGGCTCTGAATTTAGTAGTGGCTTTTGCCTATACCCTTTTGTTGGTTTGAAGTATCCTTTGATAAATGTTTTCATCGCTGAATGTGGCTTTGGCGTTTGTTGTACTTTAACGCTAACAATCCTAGGCTACTAGAATAACTATGAAGGAAAATTGAATCCGAAGAAGTGAATACTGTTTGGATTTAAAGGCCATATTGGTTCTATACAAGGTACTGAAACATCTATATATTTTACAACTATAAATACTTCATCCAAAGAGACAGTGTTATTGGCATATTCTTCAGTCTAGTCTGCCATATTTTGACTGAAAATAACTGCTTTACAATTATTAATACCAGCTAAATTCTTGTGTATATTATCATTTTCTTGAGCTGGGTATTATCACTGCAGTAGTAAATATTTGCTTTTTATTTATTGTACTGATAATAATTTACTACTGCATTATTATGGCAGAATCTTTGAATACAGGTATTGAATTGCCTTACAATCCTGACGCTAATAGAAAGAAGAAAAGTAGGTTCGAAGAGGCACTTAACCAAGATGTAAATCATCTCATGACATATGATGTTGCAACTGAAGACCATAGTAACATCTCAAATAGTGATTATTTGGGCCTATCATCTTTGTTAAATGAGATGGAAAATAACTTCTCACGAATGAAAAGACTGCAATTACAACGTCAACATTTTGAAGTTTGTATTAAACGAAAAATTATTCCAAGAGGACTTCGGATACTGAAGATGCCGACTACAGGAACTGTATACCAGGATTTATTATACAAATGGCAACAAATAAACATAGAAACAAGTATTAAATATATGGAACTATTGAACTCCTATTTCCTTCCAGAAGAATTGAACCTAAGAGAAACGATTAAGAAACAACAGCAACAGATATATGAACTCTATCCTAATGTTATAGTTGATAAAATGTTGGAAAAGTTATTAGATGATATTTACTTATATGAAAAAAAGTTAGTAGAACAAAAACAGAGTAAAATCAAACGAGATATGCAGGATTTTGCAAATGGCCACGTCTTTACTTGGCCGAGAACAAACTTTAAAGTAAATACAGATAATAAATTAGGTCAAGAGAGAACAAAGGAAACTAGAAATGTTGGTAATAGCCATAAAGATGAAGGGGACAATATACAAGTCACCAAGGGACCAGTTGTAATAAATACGAACAAAACAGAACAGAGAAATCATTCCAACACAGTTGGGAATGTAGTAGTTACAACAGCCTTAGTTCATCACAATAGTGATGATGAAAATAGTGTTCCCACCTCCCAGTCCACTAACAACTTAATTTTAGTAGGGGAAGAAATAGAAGAGATAGTGGAATTAGGAGTAACAGAGGATGAACCTCTGAATAAAGAAGATAGACAGCAAAAAAGAGTAAATAATCAAAATAACATCAAAGAAACAGTCCCTTTCCCCATAGCGCAGACTTGGACAAAAGGAAGAAACCGCTCTATGAGCAGGGGACGACAGAAGAGGAGAATGATGGACCAGGAATATACAGGCCCAACCATCAAAAAAATGTGGCAAGGGACTTGAATTCCATTATTTGGAACATATCCCATAGAGAATTAGATAAAGAGGAGAAAGAAGTATTGGAAAAAGGACTTACCTTTATTCCTTCAATAAAAAGCGAGATTACTCAAACAGTGACAGACTTAAAGTTATTCACTAGGAATGTTCAACTAAAACTAGATTATGGTAGTGAAATAAACAGTAAGAAATTAAAGAAACCGAGTACTTTTGTACCCAACTTGCATCCATTGATAGATGCATTCACTAAATTAGTAGAAAAGGATTTACATATGTATGAAGAAAAACAGAAAAAGAAAAAATGGTATGGAAACTTAACATATAAACAACGTCAAGCATTAAAAGTCTTAGAAAGAGATCCTAACATAATGCTCAGACCAGCAGACAAGGGAGGACCCACAGTCATCATGGACATGAAAGATTATATCCACAGCATGAAATCTATGCTTAACAACACAGAATATTATGTTAAAATAAGATTGGAAACAATAGATAACATAATAAATAGAATTAGATATAGCCTAGACATGTTACATAACCAACGAAAAATAAATGAAGAGGTATACAGTTTTTGCATGGTAATGGAGCCTACCATACCATGCATACAAGGCATACCCAAAATTCATAAAGATCCCTTGCAACCACCCATGCGACCTATAGTCGCAGGTAAAGGATGGGCAACTGAGCCTATATCTTTATATTTGGAAACTGTTCTTAGACCTGTAGTTGAAAGTTATGAACATATACTTAGAGACACTAAGCAGTTTTTACTAAAGCTCTATGAATATACATCAAAAACCTCTGTTACTGAAGACACATTATTGGTCACATTGGATGTTCAATCATTATTTACATCTATACCCAATGAAATGGGGGTTGAATGCATAAAAAATAGACTTAATAATGACTCTAAAAATGGTGAATCTTATGTGGAAGTAATATGTGATCTGATTGAAATAGTTTTGAATAACAATGTTTTTGCATTCAAGGATGAGATCTATATACAGCGAGATGGCGTAGCTATGGGCACATCCTGTGCCAATAGCTACGCCAATCTAGTTATGGCCGATTGGGAGATAGTACATCTTTTTGAAATGGAATCTTACAAAAAATATGTAAAGTTTTATGTTAGGTTTGTAGATGATCTTTTCCTTTTATGGGAATCAGACAAAGAAGAACTAAATAAATTTGTTAGTGAAATAAATACACATACCAACTATTTGAAATTCACTCAAGAAATATCGAACCAAAGGATCTCATTTTTGGATGTATACATTGAAAAAATTTTGGATGGGTGCTTAAATACAGGCATATATAGAAAAAGCTGTTATCGTAATACACTCTTACATAGAGAAAGTATGCACCCAGGTTTTATATTTAAAAACATTGTTAGAGGTCAAGCCATGAGAACTTCAAGGCTAAATTCCACAGAACTAGGATATGATAAAGAGATAATCAGACTTAAACAAAATCTAATTGAAAGGTCCTATAAGCCAGCAGAGATAGAAATGGAAATCAAGAAGGTGACTGAAGAAAGAAAGGACATAGCACAGCCCTATTTCTCATCTAGTTATAAGGACATAGCAAATTCAATGAACATATCTAAAACAGCTAATTATAGTAGAATTGTATTACATTATACACAAGATATTAAGGACATTAGACAAATATATGAAAAGCACTGGAGTATATTGACTGTAGACAAAGAAATATTAAACATAGTAGGTAATTTACCACAATATACATACAAGAATAAAATGAATTTGCATAGAATGCTATGTGGGCCAAATAGGACAAATAAGAAACAGCATGATATAGAGATTCCATATGGGACTACGCCCTGCATGAAATGCAGGTATTGTGATTATATTGATACTTCCACTACTTTAATACATCCTATCACCCAACAAGAGTATAAATTAAAAGCAAGAGCTACATGTGACACAACACACTTAGTGTACATAGCTAGGTGTAAAACTTGCCCAGCGTTTTACGTGGGCATGACTGATAGACGCCTAAGAGACAGGATAAGAGAACATTTGTACAACATAAAGACAAAAACTACCAATAATGCTTTATCAAAACACGTTGCTATTACATCTAGTGACCATCACTTTAACTTTATGGTATTACAGAACTATGTGAACATTCGGGGAGGGGATATAAAGAATAGAACTGAAGAGTTCGAAATGAAATGGATGATTAGACTACGAGCAGATCAGGAGCCAGGTCTAAACGACAGGATTCCTATAAAGCCCATACTAAAAAGCAGAAGACTAACTATAAAGAAGTAAATATAGACAAGTACTTATCAGATAAAATAATCGTATAACCCATATACAAACAATTTCTTTTATTATTGAAAATAGATTAATTATTTATATTTTATATATAAATATTTCATCTCTTAATATTTATTTATTTTATTTTATTTATATACGACTTCATTTCTTATTTCAGACAATTTAATCGGACAATACTGGCATCAGCCTTGAATCACATAGAGGGTGATATGACACTCATTTATTCAATCACTTGAATTATATATATCAATTTCATCAATATATATATTTGTATTATTTTACTATGGTTTATATACAAGTATGGTCTACATCTTGTTCTCTGATCCTCCTGGATACCTTTAACTAGTGCTTTTGACCCACTTTAGGAAATAGTTCAACATAGCCTGACTACAATTTGTCTACCATGACATATATTCCATCCCTTCATGTTTTATTCTAGTTTATTTTGGTATATCTACATTAGTAGTGGTATCTTACAGGTATTGTCGTTACTGTTCCATTTAGATTTACACATCTCCCCAGCCTACTCCCATTGCCATATTCAGACCTTTATTCTTCCTGCCATTCACTATGTTTCACTTTAGTTTATTAGTAGTGAATACATAGTTTATACACAATTTCTATACCTTTCCACCACCTACCATTCCATAGAGTACATTCATGTTCCTATTTTAGTCACATTAGAGTTATTTTTATATTTAAACCTGAATAATTAGTTATTATATGTAGGGCGCCATGAATTTTAATTTAAGTATTATATACATACAGTTTCTATATACATACAGTTTTACTAGTTTTTAATAGAGACCTTTTATATTCTATCAATTATTTATAGTGATAGATTTGTAAGCAAAGCCCTTTTTAAGGCTTGAAAATATTATAACTGATGAAATTTGCAATAGAAATGTTTCTAGAATCCATTATGCCAATTTATACTGGCAACACTCTAGCATCCTTATATAAATCATGTAGTCGGGATGTATGAGCAGATATTTCATATATTCCAGCAATGATTATTTATTTATTTAAACGGTAGTTTATTGTTGGCTTGAAGAAATGGAACTCATAAGTTCCATATTCGTTCAGTTATATGTAATCATTAAATGTTTGCCAGGTCTAAAATCATGATGGAGACTGATGCAAACTCATTTAGGTTATATTTGAGCTATATGACTTAGACGCTAAGCGTTCATAAAGGTCCAATTATAGCATGCTCATCTAGGTTATATTTTTAGCTATATGTTTCATGCTTAAACCCGTGATACTTACCAAAAGGATGTAGATAACAACATCCACAAACTGAAATAAAAACGTCACACAGTTATAGGAGACAACAATTCAGGTGAATCCACGGACATTTCCAAGTATGAACAGAAATACCAGTACACAGTGCATTTGGATTTTTAAGAAGTTCTAAATGAATTATTTTATGATTAAAAGTTAAGTTTTAAACAGATTAAATAGTTTAGATTTGATTCATATCTAATGTAATATAATGACATTTAATGCAAAATGAATACTAAGCATTTATTGCATATTAATTAGCATGACATCAGAGGAAATGACATGGCGTTTCATTTTGAAACACAAAGTTATAAAAGGGCCACATGTTAAGCAATTATAGCCCGAGGAAGCTAATTAAGTGAAAGCGCTTGCCTGCTTTTGTGATATCGCATTAAACTCTTTTACTTTTTATTGATGTCTTGGAATTTACTCAAGTCTAAGTGGAATTGTGAAGAAAATTTGAATGAATTGTAACCATCTCGTTCATGAACTGTTTAGCTTGTGCTACAAGGTTCTAGTTCATTGAGAGGGGTGAACGCCCATTACCGCACGGAAAACGGAATCGAGGGAGACTGTTTAGCTGCGAGGCGGATGACCATTCGTGATGCTGAACAGATAATTTGTTTGCACCAGTATTGCCAGTTTGAAGCATCTTTTGGCTACGAATTTAGTAGTGGCTTTTGCCTATACCCTTTTGTTGGTTTGAAGTATCCTTTGATAAATGTTTTCATCGCTGAATGTGGCTTTGGCGTTTGTTGTACTTTAACGCTAACAATCCTAGGCTACTAGAATAACTACGAAGGAAAATTGAATCCGAAGAAGTGAATAC